>NC_057813.1:155155776-155339965 GCF_018294505.1 Triticum aestivum
GGATGGGCTCCGCAGGCCGCGGCGCGGTGGGGAGAGAGAGGGCGCGGGCCAGGTGAGGTGGCGAAGCCGGATTGGCTGCGGGCGGCGGCGCGGACATATCCGGGCGGCGGGTGGACATGTCCGTCGGCGGGAGGAGGAAGAAGCTAGGGTTTAATCCGGGAATTTCGGGGGAGGTGGGCTATTTATAGATTCTGGGAGCTAGGAGAGTCCAAATGAGGTGCAGTTTTCGGCCACGCGATCGTGATCGAACGGCGGAGAGCATGGAGGGGGTTAGGATGGGTTATGGGCCAGTTTGGAGGGGGCATTGGGCTGCAACAAAAGAGGCTTTTGCTATTACCCGGTTAACCATTGGAGTATCAAACGACCTCCAAATGGCACGAAACTTGACAGGCGGTCTACTGGTGCTATACCAAGGCCGCTTGGCAAACCTCAGGCCATTCCGAGAAAGTTCAACACCCACTCACGAAAGGAGACAAGAGGGGGACGCCGGAGGACATAAGAGTGCCGGATTGCAACACGGACAACAGGGAAAATGCTCAGATGCATGAGACGAACATATATGCAAAATGAGATGCACATGATGACATGGCAAAATGCAACATGCAAGCAAATAACATGGCAAAGACGGCGAATAACTGGCGGACACCTGGCGCATTGAATCCGGGGCGTTACAACACTCCTCCACTAACAAGAGATCTCGTCCCGAGATCTTAGGAATGAGATGGAAGGGAAAAGGGATGAGGTGAAACAAGAACTCAAGAGAAGAAGCAAAGAATCGAGAGCACTCGAGAAGAAGAGAGGAATGATGAGAATGACGAGAATCGAAAGCTCACGGAATCAGATAGACTATGAAACCACTCCGGTTAGAAGGAGATAAGAAACAAATAAGACTGAAAGGATTTAGGCAGCACTCTGGCTGAACATGGAAAGAATAGAACATGAACTTGAGAGGATGGAATGATACTTGATGAACTCTTGAAGAATGAATTAAATCATGAAGAACCACCATGAAGAACTCCGTCGACAAAAGGATGGTGAGATAAAATGAAGGATGAAAGAATAAGATTAAATCTTACAATGATTTAGATGGAGGTTCCGACGAAATGGCCGAGGAAAATTTGAACTCCGGAAAAGAAAAGATGAAAACACTTGAAACTAGAATTTATTCATCAAGAACAAACTCCAAAGGAAGGGATTAAACACTTGGATGAAATAAGAATAAGATTTATTGTATGCTTATCCTTCATCAAATTAAATTGATGACAAGCAATGGATTTTGCATATTACTTATTCTTCTTGAAAAGAGATTGAGAAGTGACATATCGCAAACTTGAGAAGGTCTTCATGAACCACCGGTAGGATTGAAAAGAACGAATGGATTAATATGATAAACAAGGAAAAGAATCTTGAATGAACCACCGTAAGAATTCAAAATTGAATGGCGAAAGGGAATGGAATCACCGAGAATAATTAGAAACGCAAAAGGATACTTGAGGGAATTTAGAGACAAGATAATGAAGGGATCGCGAACTGATTGAAGAATACTTGAACGAAGCACCGGAATAATTGGATAACGGTAGCTGAAATGTGAGGACGAAGAATTCTTCTGGAACGATGGCCTCCGGTGAAAAGAAACGGGAAAACAACTTATGACATACTCCGGTGTCAGGACCCCGATCCTAAGTCACACCGGTCTAGCATGTAACACATCATATCACTTTGCGGCCTCACGCACGGTATTCCCACGGGTGCCACCTTACCTGGCCCGGGACCGTTTGCGCCTTTTGGCTCACGTATATGATAGTGTTGCTAGCATCCATATGACAAAGAACCCGGGCTGACATGGCTAGTCGTGAACCCAAAGTGGCACTAACTTACAGCGACAGGCATACATGACCCAGCAACGAACGTGTCGGTCATCAACGAGTGAATCCAGGCTGTAGCACTGGGCTAGCAGGACTCCGGTGAACCGGGCTGTAGCGGGCTAACAGGACTCCGGAATTCATCGCGTGACATTTCCCCGAGGGGACAGACACAGGAACGAAGAAGGACACATGCCGGCCAGCCTAAGTGTTCCGGAGCAGTAGCAAGCTACCATGGCTCAGTGGAAACACTAGGAGACATTTCCCGGTAAGAGAGGCTACCAAGGATAAACAACTAGGTTGTCAGATCCCACACATACCAAGCATTTCAATAACATACACACAATATGCTCGATATATGCATTACAACATGGCATCACAACATGACTCTACGACTCAAGTATTTATATTCAATAGGCTCCGAGGAGCGAGATATTACAAACATGGGTCTCATGACCCAACAATCAGAGCATACAAGTCAAAGCACATGCGGAAGCTTAACATGTCTGAGTACAGACAACTATAAATGAAAAGGCTAAAAGGCCTGACTATCTACCAGATCCTACCGGGGGCACAAGATCGTAGCTGAGGTAACAAGCTAAACGTCGAAGTCCAAGCGGAACTACTAGTGAGACTGAAGTCTCTCTGCAAAAACATAAAATAGGCAAACGTGAGTACAAATGTACCCAGCAAGACTTACATCAGAACTAACTACATATGCATCATTATAAACAAAGGGGGTTGTGGAGTTTAACTGCAGCAAGCCAGCTTTGACTCGGTGGCTATCCTGAACTACGACTGCAAGCAACTCTTTTGAGGTGGCGCACACGAGTCCACATATTCACCATATCAATACACCACTATGGATCCGCTCCCGTCTTCCTACGAGAACGCCATCCATAGCACTCATGCTTATCTTGCGTATTTTAGGGTATCCACTTTCACTTGGCTATGAACTGTACAAGGGGTCTAAGTTTCCATATCCGAGGAATCCGGCTATTCGAATAGATGATGTTAACCCTGCAGGGGTGTACTTCTTCACACACGCTCTCGCCACTTACCGCCCTGTACACGTCATGTACCTCGGCAACCTTCAAGCGGAAACCGGGCGAGGGAGTCGGCCACGACCTGACTAACCGAACAAGTCTCTAGTCCAGGTTTATCACCTATTCGGGTTCCATCCGCAAGGAGATCCGGCCGGGGTGTCGCTCACGGCCCCAAACGATGTGAGCAGGGTTCCCAAGCCCACCATCCGGGTGCTGCTTGGTACACCGGGCCACTGTGCCTAGTCTGTCCCAAGCCCACCTGTACCAGGTGCCACTTGGTAGACTACTAACACTACCTACAAACACCAGAAACTAGTTGCAACTCCTGGACATAGATCAAGTTGATTAATAAGTCGAGAGAGCTTTGAGCGCCTGGAGCCCAATGTGTGGTAGTAACTGATCATGGATCACAAACACGGAACTCAGTTCCTGAGGACGGCTGCAATGAGACAACCCACCATGTACTCCTACATGGCCTCTCACCGCTACCTTTACCAAATCGTGTTCACACACTTAGCTCACACACAGTAGGACATGTTCACACGCCTCTGATTCATCCCCGATGAATCAGACCTGACTCAACTCTAAGCAATAGCAGGCATGGCAAACAAACATGAATGAGTAGGCACAACAGGGCTCAAACAACTCCTACTCATGCTAGTGGGTTTCATCTATTTACTGTGGAATGACAGGTCATGCAAAGGATAAAGGGGTTCAGCTACCGCAACAAGTAACAGTTGAATCGTTGTTGTCCTAATGCAGTAATAGAGAGCAGGAGCAAGAGAATGGGATTTTATCGGAATGAACAAGGGGGTTTTGCTTGCCTGGCACTTCTGAAGATAACATTGAGTCTTCATCAGTGTCAACGATCACATCATCGGTACAGCGTCTACCGAGGGGGAACAACACCGGCAAACACAGAAGAAACACGATCAATGCAATGCATAGTATGATGCATGCTATGACATGGCAATATGAATGTGTTTTGTGCTAATGCAACTAGAACCAGTTTAAATGAAGTTGGTTTGAATCCAAGATTCAAACTCAAACACCATATGTGGATATTTAAATGCCATTAATATGATTTGTGCTAAACATCATCTATAAGTTGTTCTAACATGCATGAAAATGGTACAGATGGATTCCTTGAATTTTTCTGATAATTTTTCATATATAAATTATTTAATTTGGAGTTACGATTGAATTTCTATGAATTTTAGAAGTTTTGGACATTTTCTGAAAATAATAAATCATTTAAGATTTATTTAAATTCCAGAAAGGAATTATTGCGTCATCATGACCTCATAGTGACGTCAGCAGGTCAACGGGCGCCGTCCAGGTCAACTGACCTGTGGGCCCTGCGTGTCAGTGTCTGGACTAACTAACCTAATTAAAATTAACCCTAACTAACTTGGTTAGCCGGGCGGGGCCCGCCTGTCAGTGACCCTGGGGAAGTCAAACAGGGTCAAATCCCGGGTCAGTGGGGTCAAACCCACCGGCGACATGACGCCGGCGAGGCCCGAGACGGCGGCGCGAACCGGAAACGCGCTACAGGGCACGGGCGAGGCCGTGCTTGGGCTCGTTGGAGAGCCCTTGCTGGTGCGCATCGAACGGTGGTGGTGGCCGTGCCTGTGGTGGCCGGTACCAACGACGGCGAGCTCGTGAGCGGCGGCCGGAGTTCGGGTGCGGTCGGGTTCGGTGCTGCTGCTCACAAACGAGGGAGCTGAGGCGCTGGAGGGGCTCTACGGGTCGCGGCTAGCACAACGGGTGCACGCCCGTGACCAAATGGTTACCGGGATTTCGCCGGCGACGAGCCCGTGCGGCGGAGCGTCTCGGCTCCGGTAGAGGGGGCGGCTAGAGCTCGAAATCGGACATGGGGTTAGGGGGAAACGAAGCAGGGGCTCACGGGGATCGTGCAGGGAGGGTCAGCGAGCTCGGGGAAGCGACGATGGTGGCGAATCGACGGTGAAGATCCTCGGCGGCCGGCGATGGAAACGGCGATGCCGGCGACGTTGTGGCGCGTCCGTAGTTCCATGGCTTGGTGGAGAGGATGAGGAAGATGTCTTGGAGCTCTTGGATAGGTCAGGGGAGCAAGGGGGTGGCTGTGGCCGTGGTAACGGCATCGGCGGCGACGAGGTCCGCTTGGTGGGGAAGAGAGAGGGATCCAGGGGGAAAGTGAGGGTGAGGGAGCGAGCGAGGAGGGTCCAGGAGATGTCGTGGCGTTGCCGGAGACATCCAGGGGAGGAGGAGGCAGCCAGGCAGGGAGGAGGTGGCCGGGGCGCGTGGCCGCGCGCGCCGGGCGCGTGCCCGTGTCCTTCTGGCGAGGGAGGAAGATGACAGGGGGTAGCGGTGGCGGGCTGGGCCGGTTTGGCTACCAGGTGAGTGCCAGGTAAGTCCTTCTCTCTCTCTCTCTTATTTTTATTTAATTCCGTTTTCTATTTTCTGTAGTTTGTTTTGATTTAGTTTTAGACACTAAATCATTTTTATTGCTTCTGATAATTATGGTAAGGACTAGTAGGATTATTCCAAAGCCCTTCATCAAAGATCAGAATTATTGGACATATATTAATTAATTAAGAAATATATATCCAATGCAAATAGCTATTTATTTAATTCAAAGGCCCAAAATAATTAACTCTAAGATACCAAAAATATTGTTTTGAGTTTTACCTCTTTGCAATATTTTCAGAGACTAAGAGGAACATTTTCTTGGACTTCTTTGAGAAGATTTTAATGTTGATCATTTTTAGAAGGTTTCTGAGGCTTTGAAAATCCCTCAATTCAAATTTCATTTGAATTAAAACATGATGCTCACATGAGGTCTAGCCTAGTGCATAACAGGACCAGGGATGTGACAACTCACCCCCACTAAACAAAAATCTCGTCCCGAGATTCAAGCGTAGGGTAAGATTAAGGGGAAACGCAAACTAGTATAATCTTCACGACCCAGGTTGCACTTCATACAAGCGTTGATTCGATCACCATCTTAGTCTTGTCGTCTAGCTCTGAGAACTTCAACTAGCATGACAGCAAGAGGAAAAGGACAATTCCAGAAGAATCAATCTTCTCGAAGAACAATCAACTTAGGACCAACTCACAGAGTGAGTCATAGCAACATCTCTTGAGCTGAGACATGAAGCACACATCTGGAGGAATGGAGTGGAACAGATGATGAGGGTCACTAGGTAGACAACAATTCCACACTTAAGAAGGTGGTAGACGATTGTCAACGTAGCGAGGAGTTGAGTTGCCATGATACCACAACTGGGCACCTTAGGGATGGTGACTCGTAGATATATCCCCTTAAGTGGCAAAAAGAATTACCTTTGATATAGAGATCATTGAGACTCTCTATATCAGCCTAAGGCAAATCACATCAATCGATTGGCGGGGGTCGGTAGAATGGCATACTCGGACTTGGATGATGTGGATTACCTTGTTGAAGACAATGTAATGGATGAGTTTGCTTATCACCGGAAATGGAAGAGACCCATGGTAGAATGGCACATTGGTGGTGCAAGCTGGAAACAAAATGCAAATGCTGGGAATGATTCTGGTAACTGGGGAAGAACCCAACAATAGAGAGTGAATTCGCTGTTGAAAAGATCATAGCATTGCCGAGGAAACTGAGAGCATCCCAATTAGTGTCGATGATAACACCTAGCGCTTGTGCGTGCTCTCAAGAACTTGAGCATTTCCACAATCATCAAGGTTTTATCAACATCTGTGTCAAGGGTGCTGACAACACAACATACTACCATGATGGCTAATGATGGATGATGCAGATGCAAAGGAAGATAACACCTTCTCAGATTTCACCTTAGCGAGGCCAAGGAAACAAAATCTGGATGATCGACCAAGAGACATTTAGCACTCCGCTTCTAATGTTCTCCTTGACGTGCTAGTGTATCCCATTCATAGATATGGTTTGATAACTAGAACATCAAGTAAAGGTCGGACTTCGGGAGCAATAGAATCCATAAGGAACAGTTACGGAGGTAAATCCTACGAAATCCTTACGGGGAGGTGGCCAACTTCCTCAAACAAGATACTACAATAATAGGTCTTCCGGCTGGGTGTGTTGGCCACGACATCCACTTTACCGGTTATCGAGGGACCAATATTATAGTTCTTGGGAAATGTTCCAACCATCATATCTGCCTGAGATTCTGATCTGGTTGGTGTCAGGATATTCCAGACTCATCGAGTCTAGGAGGAAAAATGAAAGTTTGCAACACAAATCGATGAGATGACGTTGTGAGATTCTCGGGGAATGAACTACGATAGTAAGCTCCAAAACATGAGCTGGTTCTGCTACAAACATGTGAACACGTTTGTCCCAGACAAGCATGGCCACATAGTAGTCTTATAATTAAACACTACCGAGTTTAGGTGGGGAACCATCATCGAGGATATCGAAGTCTTTACGCAAGTTCATGGATTAGATCCCAAGCATAGACTTCTTTTCCTTGAACAAGTCAATCAGTGGCTTGGTGTGCTAGGATATACATATGGAATGAAGATGATCAGTCTAACAGACCACAGAATTCTTCGCACGTGCATGACTGACTTGCGATGATTCCAGAGGAAGCAAAAGTAACTTTCTCAAATTCATGGCGGCAACTTTCACCAAATGCACGTGTATAAGAGGAAGTCACTCCTTTCATCAAACAAATACTTCATGAGCTAGCATGAAGAAAATGCTTCAAAAGTTTCCAACACTAGCTTAATGTCCAACAAGATCTTGGAGAAGATGAAATGATGTTGATGGGCTCAACAACAATTCATCGAGATTTCCATGAAGATGGACTTCCCTAATTATGTGAACAGGTGATAGCATTGGTCAGACCCATAAGATATAATGGTGTATGCTCGAGGAGTCAACCACGAGTAAGACAACATTATGAACATCGTTGGTTCTGATTTGATTTGAGAATAGCCCACACTCAAATCAAAGTTTTAACAAGATAATAGGTCCAACAACTGATCACAGGGACCAATCGATGAAGACATCATCTTTCTTCAACATACATACAAGATATCCCTTAATATGAACTAAGTCAGAGAAGCCTTTATCTTCCAGCTCTCCAAGTTGTTGTTTAGCTTAACCAACTAGCTCAGGGGTATCCAACACGGATTCTTGGAGAAAGGGTGGTTTACAATAAACCATCTTGATCACGAGCTCAACATAGCGGTCAGGTGACAACCTGGTAATACTTCCGAGAAGATCTTCGGAATATCACGAACCACCAATATGTTATTAAGCTCGAGAACGACCTTGCTTTTCAGGGCAAGACGATATGATCAACAGAGCAAGGTATTGACACAATCCTAACTCATTGATCAGAGGTGCACCGGAAATAAGGACTAGGTAGCACGACCAACCTTAGGGCGATGATTCAAAAATCAACACGCTAAGAATGAAATTATTGTCCATTAACTACCAAGCAACAGAGTTGCTAGGAGTATAGATTTCACACATCATGATTCACTTGTCGGCGTTCCGGTTATAATAACACGGGAACCAAGGAATGAATATCGATGGCGAGAAATATCACTGTATCAAGAGTTCATCGGATGGTGTGCAATTCCCATGATAACCTTAATATAAAGATGGTGATACTCCAAGGTAGAACAGAACAAAAGCTGGATTAGTATTTGATCTACGGAACACAATTGCTTTGACCCAATCCTGGATATGGATGAGGTACCGGAGTTTGTTTCTCCTAGTCATTCAGGACAGAATGGCTTGACGAACCACAAGAATAATAGGCATCGATGACGAACGCATGACTATTCCTGACTATCAATTGACAGACGAGGGTCAGAATACAACTAGGGAGGAACAACTCGAGGAACATATAACTTTCTGAGTTGTGGATGCATAGATTAGTATGTCGAGCGAAGCTCAACAAGTTTCTTCCGAATAACCCATGCAGAAAAGTAGAACTGGCAGAGTCGCAATATAGAATGGAGAACTCATCGAGAGCACTCTTGTTATGATCTTTTGATCCAACAAACTACTGCCATAAGTGGTTCATAGTATTTGGAAGAAGGAAATACCACGGACCTCGAGGACTATCGCAAGGTTACTGATATCCTAAAGGCACTAGCAATTACTATCAACATGAAGCAAATAGGGTGAATCTTGGGCTTAGAAACCCAGGAGTAGAATACCTACTACTAAGTGGCATCACGGGATGCTTTTGGGAATGATGGCCAGAATCATCACACTGGGATCACAAAACGTGGCTAGACTACTAGATGATCCCCTGAGACACCTAGGGTCATAATAATAACTCCAACATAAAGGTCGAGGCAGTGGAGTACCTCAACTCAACAATTTGTGTGATTAACCTGGCCTAAAAGACATTGAAAACAGAGGAAAAAGGATTTTGCAAATGCATCAGACTCTTTGGAAACCTGGGATGACTCGGACAGCATAACGGCTAAAAATGCTCAGAAAAGATTTGAGACATGCTACAAAAATGGTGGCATAACCACTCAGAAGCGCAATATCAAGGTTTCGAGATCATCAGTTAACATACAGAAGTAGTAGGAACTGGACTCAAGCTTAAATCCAACAATCTTATAAGTCTACAGATTAGTAACACGTGATCCTGATAGAAAGAAGAGATAGCCTAGTTCTTAATCCCCGTAGGAAAGATAAGATGACTCTGATCAGAAGGCATAAGGTATAAGGAGTAAAAAGAGCCTTACGTTCAATCCCACAATCAATTCCCTTATATAACTAAAGAATTTCTAGACTCAACTTCGACCAGTTTGGCTTGGTAATCCTACAGGCAGTCAAGCTCTGATACCAACGCTGTCAGGACCCCGATCCTAAGTCACACCGGTCTAGCATGTAACACATCATATCACTTTGCGGCCTCACGCACGGTATTCCCACGGGTGCCACCTTACCTGGCCCGGGACTGTTTGCGCCTTTTGGCTCACGTATATGATAGTGTCGCTAGCATCTATATGACAAAGAACCCGGGCTGACATGGCTAGTCGTGAACCCAAAGTGGCACTAACTTACAGGGACAGGCATACATGACCCAGCAACGAACGTGTCGGTCATCAACGAGTGAATCCAGGCTGTAGCACTGGCTAGCAGGACTCCGGTGAACCGGGCTGTAGCGGGCTAACAGGACTCCGGAATTCATCGCGTGACATTTCCCCGAGGGGACAGACACAGGAACGAAGAAGGACACATGCCGGCCAGCCTAAGTGTTCCGGAGCAGTAGCAAGCTACCATGGCTCAGTGGAAACACTAGGAGACATTTCCCGGTAAGAGAGGCTACCAAGGATAAACAACTAGGTTGTCAGATCCCACACATACCAAGCATTTCAATAACATACACACAATATGCTCGATATATGCATTACAACATGGCATCACAACATGACTCTACGACTCAAGTATTTATATTCAATAGGCTCCGAGGAGCGAGATATTACAAACATGGGTCTCATGACCCAACAATCAGAGCATACAAGTCAAAGCACATGCGGAAGCTTAACATGTCTGAGTACAGACAACTATAAATGAAAAGGCTAAAAGGCCTGACTATCTACCAGATCCTGCCGGGGGCACAAGATCGTAGCTGAGGTAACAAGCTAAACGTCGAAGTCCAAGCGGAACTACTAGTGAGACTGAAGTCTCTCTGCAAAAACATAAAATAGGCAAACGTGAGTACAAATGTACCCAGCAAGACTTACATCAGAACTAACTACATATGCATCATTATAAACAAAGGGGGTGGTGGAGTTTAACTGCAGCAAGCCAGCTTTGACTCGGTGGCTATCCTGAACTACGACTGCAAGCAACTCTTTTGAGGTGGCGCACACGAGTCCACATATTCACCATATCAATACACCACTATGGATCCGCTCCCGTCTTCCTACGAGAACGCCATCCATAGCACTCACGCTTATCTTGCGTATTTTAGAGTATCCACTTTCACTTGTCTATGAACTGTACAAGGGGTCTAAGTTTCCATATCCGAGGAATCCGGCTATTCGAATAGATGATGTTAACCCTGCAGGGGTGTACTTCTTCACACACGCTCTCGCGACTTACCGCCCTGTACACGTCATGTACCTCGGCAACCTTCAAGCGGAAACCGGGCGAGGGAGTCGGCCACGACCTGACTAACCGAACAAGTCTCTAGTCCAGGTTTATCGCCTATTCGGGTTCCATCCGCAAGGAGATCCGGCCGGGGTGTCGCTCACGGCCCCAAACGATGTGAGCAGGGTTCCCAAGCCCACCATCCGGGTGCTGCTTGGTACACCGGGCCACTGTGCCTAGTCTGTCCCAAGCCCACCTGTACCGGGTGCCACTTGGTAGACTACTAACACTACCTACAAACACCAGAAACTAGTTGCAACTCCTGGACAGAGATCAAGTTGATTAATAAGTCGAGAGAGCTTGGAGCGCCCGGAGCCCAATGTGTGGTAGTAACTGATCGTGGATCACAAACACAGAACTCAGTTCCTGAGGACGGCTGCAATGAGACAACCCACCATGTACTCCTACATGGCCTCTCACCGCTACCTTTACCAAATCGTGTTCACACACTTAGCTCACACACAGTAGGACATGTTCACAAGCCTCTGATTCATCCCCGATGAATCAGACCTGACTCAACTCTAAGCAATAGCAGGCATGACAAACAAACATGAATGAGTAGGCACAACAGGGCTCAAACAACTCCTACTCATGCTAGTGGGTTTCATCTATTTACTGTGGAATGACAGGTCATGCAAAGGATAAAGGGGTTCAGCTACCGCAGCAAGTAACAGTTGAATCGTTGTTGTCCTAATGCAGTAATAGAGAACAGGAGCAAGAGAATGGGATTTTATCGGAATGAACAAGGGGGTTTTGCTTGCCTGGCACTTCTGAAGATAACATTGAGTCTTCATCAGTGTCAACAATCACATCATCGGTACAGCGTCTACCGAGGGGGAACAACACCGGCAAACACAGAAGAAACACGATCAATGCAATGCACAGTATGATGCATGCTATGACATGACAATATGAATGTGTTTTGTGCTAATGCAACTAGAACCAGTTTAAATGAAGTTGGTTTGAATCCAAGATTCAAACTCAAACTCCATATGTGGATATTTAAATGCCATTAATATGATTTGTGCTAAACATCATCTATAAGTTGTTCTAACATGCATGAAAATGGTACAGATGGATTCCTTGAATTTTTCTGATAATTTTTCATATATAAATTATTTAATTTGGAGTTACGGTTGAATTTCTATGAATTTTAGAAGTTTTGGACATTTTCTGAAAATAATAAATCATTTAAGATTTATTTAAATTCCAGAAAGGAATTATTGCGTCATCATGACCTCATAGTGACGTCAGCAGGTCAACGGGCGCCGTCCAGGTCAACTGACCTGTGGGCCCTGCGTGTCAGTGTCTGGACTAACTAACCTAATTAAAATTAACCCTAACTAACTTGGTTAGACGGGCGGGGCCCGCCTGTCAGTGACCCTGGGGAAGTCAAACAGGGTCAAATCCCGGGTCAGTGGGGTCAAACCCACCGGCGACATGACGCCGGCGAGGCCCGAGACGGCGGCGCGAACCGGAAACGCGCTACAGGGCACGGGCGAGGCCGTGCTTGGGCTCGTTGGAGAGCCCTTGCTGGTGCGCATCGAACGGTGGTGGTGGCCGTGCCTGTGGTGGCCGCTACCGACGACAGCGAGCTCGTGAGCGGCGGCCGGAGTTCGGGTGCGGTCGGGTTCGGCGCTGCTGCTCACAAACGAGGGAGCTGAGGCGCTGGAGGGGCTCTATGGGTCGCGGCTAGCACAACGGGTGCACGCCCGTGACCAAATGGTCACCGGGATTTCGCCGGCGACGAGCCCGTGCGGCGGAGCGTCTCGGCTCCGGTAGAGGGGGCGGCTAGAGCTCGAAATCGGACATGGGGTTAGGGGGAAACGAAGCAGGGGCTCACGGGGATCGTGCAGGGAGGGTCAGCAAGCTCGGGGAAGCAACGATGGTGGCGAATGGACGGTGAAGATCCTCGGCGGCCGGCGATGGAAACGGCGATGCCGGCGATGTTGTGGCGCGTCCGTAGTTCCATGGCTTGGTGGAGAGGATGAGGAAGACGTCCCGGAGCTCTTGGACAGGTCAGGGGAGCAAGGGGGTGGCTGTGGCCGCGGTAACGGCGTCGGCGGCGATGAGGTCCGCTCGGTGGGGAAGAGAGAGGGATCCAGGGGGAAAGTGAGGGTGAGGGAGCGAGCGAGGAGGGTCCAGGAGATGTTGTGGCGTTGCAGGAGACGTCCAGGGGAGGAGGAGGCAACCAGGCAGGGAGGAGGTGGCCGGGGCGCGTGGCCGCGCGCGGCGGGCGCGTGCCCGTGTCCTTCTGGCGAGGGAGGAAGACGACAGGGGGTAGCGGTGGCGGGCTGGGCCGGCCAGCTGCAGTGCTGGGCCGGTTTGGCTACCAGGTGAGCGCCAGGTAAGTCCTTCTCTCTCTCTCTCTCTTATTTTTATTTAATTCTGTTTTCTATTTTCTGTAGTTTGTTTTGATTTAGTTTTAGACACTAAATCATTTTTATTGCTTCTGATAATTATGGTAAGGACTAGTAGGATTATTCCAAAGCCCTTCGTCAAAGATCAGAATTATTGGACATATATTAATTAATTAAGAAATATATATCCAATGCAAATAGCTATTTATTTAATTCAAAGGCCCAAAATAATTAACTCTGAGATACCAAAAATATTATTTTGAGTTTTACCTCTTTGCAATATTTTCAGAGACTAAGAGGAACATTTTCTTGGACTTCTTTGAGAAGATTTTAATGTTGATCATTTTTAGAAGGTTTCTGAGGCTTTGAAAATCCCTCAATTCAAATTTCATTTGAATTAAAACATGATGCTCACATGAGGTCTAGCCTAGTGCATAACAGGACCAGGGATGTGACATCCGGATGGTAAGAAAAGAATATCTGACAAATGGAATAATTCGCGAGGATAACATGAAGTTGGAACCACGAATCTTCGGGAGAAGAGACAAGATTTAGAGGAAAAACTCTTCTTCGATCTTCAAAGCTGAGAATGACGACGAGAAACACCACCGAAATTGTTGAGAAACTCCGGAATAATGAAAAAAGAGGAGGTAGAACCAAAGATGAAAAGAATTTGAAAGCGATCTTGGAGATGGCATCTGACTGATGATATTCATACTTACGTCAAACTTCAAAAAGAATTTGAGAATAGCTCCAGGAGAATTAGAAGAGTCAGGTAAGATCCTGGGAAAGACCTGTGGGTTAGGGCCCACTGAAAAGAAAAACACCATTGGAAAGGGATGTTGAACAGATAGATGATGCACCGGAACAATTGAAATATTTGAATGAGGTGACAACCTCGAATTAATTCAAACACTGACGAATCTCGTGAGATGTCTTGAGCACTAAAACACCGTTGGAAAGGGATGTTGAACAGATAGATGATGCACCGGAACAATTGAAATATTTGAATGAGGTGACAACCTCGAATTAATTCAAACACTGACGAATCTCCTGAGATGTCTCGAGCACTCCAGAAGGATGAACTGGCGAGAGACGAACGAGCTGGGAGAACACTTGAGCCGAGGAAAAGAATGTGATCAACCCGAAAAAAAACTTGAATTGAGTCCACCGGAAAAGAAAGGGATGAAGAATGACGAACGAGACGAGAATCCACCGGTTGAAATGATTGAGGGAAGACTGAAGAGACTCTGTATGAATGAAAATTGATGGTCGAAACAGACTCAGACTACGGGAAGAAGAGGGTGGGAGGGTAGGAAAACAAAGGCAACTGGAAGGGGAGAAACCGATGAATAACTTGAAGAGAAAAACACCGGTTGAATTATTGAGAGAAAGCAAAGGCTTCGCACGAGTAGGATGAATACTCGATTACGGACTCCGGATTCGAGAAGAAGGGAGGGCGGGTGGGAAAAACAAGGACAACTTCGGGCAGGGAAACAATATCTATAGAAAAGAGTTGAGGATTGAACTTGCAAAGATGAAGAGGGTCGAGTCAACTTGACGAGAAATGCACCGGATGAAAAGAGCTGAGAACCCACGAACGAAAAACCAACTGCGGGATCCTAAAGAAAATTTGAAAGGGAAGAGAAGTAATTTAAAACACCTACGTCAAGATTCCTCACCAGAGCGACGAAGGGGCTGAGGAGTAAAAAGAATTCCTACTCTCCAATATAACTAGACTCCGAAAATAGTTTTCTTCTAGACTCAACAACGGCCAAACTACACGATCAATCAAGGGGGCTCCTAAGGTCGGTCGAGGCTCTGATACCAACTTGTCACGCCTAATATGCGACCCTATCCAAGAGGAACTCGAAGGTCCCACCAAGGATAGACCCGCATATTGAAACACTTTTGCAAGGTGGATATCATTACATCAACATTACATAATAGATGGGGATACATACAAAAGGCATACAATGCCACACGAATACAACAACATACATAAGATCAACATCCGACTACGGATGAAACACAAACAAAAGCTCAAACGACATCCACCCTGCTAGCCCAGGCTGCCGACCTGGAGCCTATCCCCTGATCGAAGAAGAAGCAGAAGAAGAACTCCAAAACAAGCAAACATCGCTCTCGCGTCATGATCATCGCATAACCTGTACCTGCAACTGTTGTTGTAGTAATCTGTGAGCCACGAGGATTCAGCAATCCCATTACCATGGGTATCAAGACTAGCAAAGCTTAATGGGAAAGGAAGGGGTAAAGTGGTGAGGTTGCAGCAGCGGCTAAGCATGATATGGTGGCTAACATACGCAAATGAGAGCGAGAAGAGGAGCAAAGGAACGATCGTCAACTAGTAATGATCAAGAAGTGATCCTGAGCTCCTACTTACGTCAATCATAACCCAGAAACCATGTTCACTTCCCGGACTCCGCCGAGAAGAGACCATCACGGCTACACACACGGTTGATGCGTTTTAATTTGGATCTGGTGTCAAGTTATCTACAATCGGACATTAACAAATTCCCATCTGCCACATAACCGTGGGCATGGCTCTCGAAAGTTTATACTCTGCAGGGGTGTCCCAACTTAGCCCATGATAAGCTCTCGCGATCAATGAAGGATATTCCTTCTCCCAGGAAGACCCGATCAGTCTCAGAATCCCGGTTTACAAGACATTTTGACAATGGTAAAACAAGACCAGCAAAGCCGCCCGATGCGCCGACAATCCCGATAGGAGCTGCGCATATCTTGTTCTCAGGGCAACACCGGATGAGACATCCTACGAGTAAAACCAGACCTCGAGTTTCTCGGAGGGGGCCCCGCAGTCTACTCGGTTCGGACCAGCACTTAGACAAGCACTGGCCCGGGGGGGGGGGCTAAAATACAGATGACCCTTGGCTTAATTACTCCCAAGGGAAAAGTAGATGGTGGTGAGGCAAATGGTAAAACCAAGGTTGGGCCTTGCTGGAGGAGTTTTATTCAAAGCGAACTGTCAAGGGGGTCCCATAAATCACCCGACCGCGTAAGGAACGCAAAATCCGGGAACATAACACCGGTATGATGGAAACTAGGGCGGCAAGAGTGGAACAAAACACCAGGCATAAGGCCAAGCCTTCCACCCTTTACCAAATATATAGATGCATTAATTAAATAAGAGGTATTGTGATATCCCAACATAATCGTGTCCACCGTGGAGCAATCTTCAACTTCACCTGCAACTAACAACGCTATAAGAGGGGCTGAGCAATGCGGTAACATAGCCAAACAACGGTTTGCTAGGAAGGGTGTCAAAGGTTAGAGGTTCATGGCAATTTGGGGAGGCTTGAAGAACAAGTGATAGGAAGCGCAGCATAGCGATAAAACGAAGCAACTAGCATAGCAATGATAGTCCATGAAGAATATGAAGCCACGAAGACGAACCGAGCGTAGACGAACGAATCCTCACGATCGCAACGAGACGGAAACTATCGAGAAGAAGTACACAACATGGTAAACACACCACACATATACATGACATGATACACAACCAAGCATGATGCATGAGAAAGCTAGATGAGGCTACTCATGGCAAGAGATGACGCAAACAAGAACAACACATCAGGGCAAGTTTAAATGAGGCCGGAAACAACATATAACAATTCCGGTAAGTCCTCATATGCAAATTTAGAAATTGGTCCAGAACTGAATAAACCTTATGTTCAAGTTGTTAAACAACAAGTTAAGATGCACCAAGATGATCTACACGAAATTCTAGTCAAGTTACATATAAAGTTCATTTAATTCGGAGCTACGGCCTAGAAGATATGAGCAAAACAAGTTAAGCATGTCATTGATGCAAAATGCATACAAACATCAAGCAAACACTCTCAAATCAAGGATGCAACATGATAATATGAAATTACATGCAAAATCAAGCAAGTTTCATATAGATCACACTCAAAATGGAGCAACAGTTCAACACATATACTCTATACAAGTTTAAAGGACAAGCTGTCCAAAACAGCAACTAGGCATATTGCAAGCATCAAAACAATATGCTACAGAACCATAATATGAAAACAAAAGGCACGGTCATGATGTACAGGTAAAGTATAACAAAACATGAACACTGAGCTATCTCCAGAAATCACTAGAACATGCTCAAAAGGACATGACAAGATTGCAAATAATAACAGTTTCAGACTTTGCAGAAATAACATCAGGTTGCAATGTTTAGAGCTATCAAACAACATGTTACAGGAACTTAACATGGCAAACAAAGGCATGGCATGAATCTACTAATTGCATATAACAAACGTCCCTTACTGACCATGAGCCAAAATGACACAGAAAAATATGATGGCACCCATGTAAACATGGCAAATGATATGACAGATTCATACATAGCAGGAACAACAATAAGTAGACATGTTGGTGAGGTTGAACCACTCACCACAGAGCAATACATGGCATGGCAAGGCAACTAACAGTAAGAATACATGTTTATGAAGCTAAGCATGGCAAGAGCAAGTTCATAGGGTGCATGGATCACTAGCAAAGCTCATGGCAAAACTAAACTTAATGTTAACAGGCAGACAACAACATTATTTAGCAGTTTTGAGGGCAAGATAACATCATGTTACAGCAGGCTAAAAATGCAACCAGAGGCCTTAATGGATAGAGCAAGACATGTATAACAAAACATCCTTAGTGAACATCTCCAGATTATGCATAGAATGACTAGTAGCAGCAGGTTTACATAGCATCATGATATAACAGAATCAGCCTAGCAAAACAGAAACAACAAGTACCCTACTTAACAAGCTCGATGCGCTCAGTACAAGACTCAAAAAAAATACATGGATGGCACCACTGTAACGATGGCATGATGTAGCACAAAATACATGTAGAGCTCATGCTCCTAGGATGCACACATCAAACATGGCAAAAATGACAAATGAGCCTGTTATAACAGTTTCAGCAGATTAACATCAACTAGCACTCTTGCAATGATGGTTCAGGCATCAAGATGGACTCAAATGAACATGATGCAATGGAACGAAATGAAGAGCATCACACAACAAACAATTTGACATATTACACGCATGAAATAGAGCACTATGCAGCAAGTTACGATGCGATAAACATGGCATGATAATGTCAAAGAAAAACAGGGACTTGGGGAAAAATCAAGGTCAACCTTCGGGTTGGATCTGGATCTGGCGTGGGTTACGAGGTTCGCCGAAAAACGTGAAGCTGCGGCCGGAGGGAGGTCGGAGGAGGCGCGGGAGATGGCCGGGGAGGTCGGGGACGACCGGACCTCGCCGGATCCGGCCCAGGCGAAGGCGAGGGCGAGGCCAGGCAGAGGACGGCGGAGGGCGGCGACGCACGGTGCCTAGCGGCGCGAGGTGGCGGCGCACCGGCGCGGACGATGACGGAGCTTGGCGGCGAGGAGGCCGAGGCTGGCGGCGACGCGCTCGGGCCCTTGGGGCCCAAGCGGCAGCAGCGGAAGGGCACCGGGCGGCGGGGTGGCTTGCCGGCGCCGGAGGCGGGCGGCGGTGGGGCTGGGACACGGGGACGCGGGGGCGCGGGCGGCGGCGCGGCCGGGCTCGCGCGGGCCCCGGATGGGCTCCGCGGGCCGCGGCGCGGTGGGGAGAGAGAGGGTGCGGGCCAAGTGAGGTGGCGAAGCCGGATTGTCTACAGGCGGTGGCACGGACATGTCTGGGCGGCGGGTGGACGTGTCTGTCGACGGGAGGAGGAAGAAGCTAGGGTTTCATCCGGTAATTTCGGGGGAGGTGGCCTATTTATAGATTCTGGGAGCTAGGAGAGTCCAAATGAGGTGCGGTTTTCGGCCACGTGATCGTGATCGAACGACGGAGAGCATGGAGGGTGTTAGGATGGGTTATGGGCCAGTTTGGAGGGGGCGTTGGGCTGCAACAAAAGAGGCTTTTGCGGTTACCCGGTTAACCGTTGGAGTATCAAACGACCTCCAAATGGCATGAAACTTGACAGGCGGTCTACTGGTGCTATACCAAGGCCGCTTGGCAAACCTCGGGCCATTCCGAGAAAGTTTAACACCCACTCATGAAAGGAGACAAGAGGGGGATGCCGGAGGACATAGGAGTGCCGGATTGCAAAACGGACAATGGGGAAAATGCTCGGATGCATGAGACGAACATATATGCAAAATGAGATGCACATGATGACATGGCAAAATGCAACACGAAGCAAATAACATGGCAAAGACGGCGAATAACTGGCAGACACCTGGTGCATCTAATCCGGGGCGTTACATCGTGTCTGTGCAAAGTTCCCGCACGCTCCGCATGAATGAGTAGCTGGAGGCCGAGGACAACCACGGTGCGGAGACACACGTCGGCAGCTATGGCTGGTTCGCACCGGCAGCCAAAGACGACAAGGCCATCTCGTTTCGCGAGCAGTGATAGTTTTTCTTTATGTTGTTGTTTTTAGGTATCTTTTGCTGTGTAAAAATATATATTTATGCAAGTCGCCAGACTTTCATTATTGGGTTAGTCAACCATTTCAAGCGGTTGGATGAATATCCTATGTCTCCTAACCCTTCTTCCTCACCTCTTCTTCTTCCCCAATAGACCACCGCACGGGCCGTACAGATCTTCCCCAACATGTGGTTGGATAAACATACTGTATGAACAAAAATTATATATCAGCTATAGGATGGCTGAGATTGGTTTGATCACATGCGGTAGCACGTGTCAGTGAGGGTGCGTTCCCTTGGTTGGGTTTGCCTCCTTTTCATTTTGAAAACTTTAGGCAAGTTTGGCAAAAATGTGTGGCAAAGTATGGCAATGCAAGGCCTAGACCCAAACAGGATACAAGTACGTATGTAGGAGTACTACTTGTGTTAAAAAGGAAAGTGTCGGTGGGAAACGACACCTATGGGATCACAAGAATCCCTACTACGGTTGCGGGGCACGGGGTTGTGAAAAGAGCAGGATTAGTAATTGGCACAAGGATCATTTACCCAAGTTCGGGCCGCGAGGATGCATAAAACCCTAGTCCTGCTTGGTGGATGTATTGAGTGTTCTTGAGCTCTCGAACTAGCTACGGGTGCTGTGTGGTTCGAAAGAGCCGAATCCTTTTCCCATACGCCATGGGCCTCCTTTTATAGGCGGAAGGGGCTGTCACAGTGGCACACAGGAGGTGGAAAGCCTACAGTGCTGCGAGCTCGCTCATATTATAGGACAAGACGCATTTAATGCATAGCTTAGGTGTCCCTCCACTTTATCGGGGACGGGGGTGAGGCCCGTCCCGTCCGTCGCTGCTCTTCCTTGCTTCGACATGTGCCCTGGCCAGCGATGCATGCGGTGCCATGTAGGCAGGCAAGCAGCTGAGGTGGCGTGGTGGTGGAGCCTCCACGAAGATCTGCATGCCGCCACACAGGCATGTGCTGAGTTGGCCTGGAAGCTGCATGTTGCCACGCAGGCGCCTGCCCAACTGGTTGGGCTGGCAGCTGCATGTGAATGATGGTGGGGATTTGGTTGGTGCGGGCCTGGTAGCGGCCCTGCTGGCGCCTCTGGCAAGGGTCTTGTCGGATGGCCCGGCAAGGGTCTTGCCGTGGCGCGTTGGCGTCCCCGGCAAGGATCTTGCTGGGGGTCTTGTGAGTTTCTTTGGCGAGAATCTTGGTGAGGATTGTTGCCTCTCAATCCCCATCTGTTCTTGAGTATTCTTTGTCTTCACAAAGATCTACATGCCAGCGTGGGTGTTGGCGTTGGAGACCGTGGGCTTGAGGGTGGCTCGCTCCGCTGGTGTGGGTGAGCTGCCCTGACAAGGGTCTTGCCGGGGCTGCTGAGGCTGCCCTGGCAAGGGTCTTGACGGGGCTGCTGAGGCTGCCCTGGCAAGGGTCTTGCCGGGGAAACCTGCTTCGTCCATCCGATCTCTATGGCCTTAGTCCTTGGTGTTGCCTTGTTTATCTCGAACCTTCGGCTTCCTTCCGGCTTCCCTCTTTTGCTCTGCTATGTGCGGCCATGGCGCGTGGCTCCGACTGCCCGTGCACAAGTAAAGGGGTCAAAAGGAGAGCCCCTAATTTTGTACACCGACAGGAGCGCGACACGTTGTTGGGCCAGGCCCAGAATGATGCGCGGGCAGGCGGGGCGGATTTTACCGTGGTAACTATTTCGTCCGCTGCGCTTCCCCATGACCCGTGTTGAATGCGTGACGTGGAGGTCGCGCGTGCGTGTGTGACCGAAGCACGCTGGTGTCATCTTGCGATGGACAGTAAAGAGGCGGCTTGCGTGTCCTTTCGAGACTGTAGGGCTGCTGCTCATTTACTGCCCTTACTCGAGAACCGTCGCTCCACGCGTCCCGTTGTGCCCGTCCTTCACGCCACATTCGTTGCATGCGTGATGCAGAGCGAATGACAGGCGTGTGGGATACGGGAGGTCGCGTGCGTGCGGGCCGATTCCCATGCGCCTTCCATTGAGCGGGGAGGGCGGTCGACGGCCCCGCCTGTTGTCACTTCAACAGGCCTAATTGGCTGAGAGGGGCGGCCGAGCCTTGCCCCCGCCCCTTTATAAAGAGGGGAGAGGGAGGAACGGCGCCCCTCAATCCCTCGTGATCTGCTTCTCCCCATTCCTGCTCCCTCCTTCTGTCATGGCGAGGGGGCGTGGCGATGCTTCATCGCTAGCGGCGAGGGTCTCGGCTAGGCAACGCATTGCTCGTCCCCAAGAGCTCATAGCTGCGGAGCCAGCCGTTAGAGGGAGGGGGAGGGGGAGAGGCCGAGTCCATCACGATGGTCGAGGGAGAGGAGGACAGGGTGGTAGATTGGCTTCGCCTCCGCCAGCGGCTCCTCCCCCGATGGAGGGCCACGTCGGGGACAACCCTTACTAGTTCTTCATTAGGCTGCGCCAGCCGCCGCGCCATCGCCTTCGCCTTCCGACTCCATTTGCACGGGAGATGGAGCTTGATCCGCCGCAGGCGTTGCGGCTGCATATGAGGGGTTGTGGGAACAACGGCACATGGGCCGACGTCGAGTTCCCCGCCCTCACGTCATTTACCTTCGCCGAGGGTGGAAAACTTTTGCCCGCATCCACAGCTTGACGGAGGGGCTCACTCTCCATTTCAAATTAATGGAGAGTGGCCTCCTCTCCATCAAGATCTTCGGGCACTTTGGGACCCGCGTGAGGTGCTACGTGGAGAGCTCTTCTGACGATGGAGATTCCTCCTCGAGCGAGAGTGGCAAGGAGGATAGCGGCAGCAACGACGAGGGTAGCGGGCGGCGGGATGATGGGTCCGACTAAGCGCGGGGCGCCGCTCCGGGCGGCACCGACGTCCCCATCATCCGTGTCGCCGGCTCCTTGAACTTCTCGGGGTCGTCTCCTTGGGCGGCTAGCGTTGGGAGGCTGCGGAAGAGGAAGAGGGTGGGCGGCAAGGCCATCAAGTCGGAGTACGCGGGCACCGACGCCTTCATCGCGTATTGACATCCTGCCGCCTCATCTTCGAGCTCTTCCCCCAGCGCCGTCATCACCAGCCAGCCTCCAGACGGCCACCGGGATGTCCTCTTGGTGCTTTCTGCCGCTCGTAGCTCGCCTAGGTGCTTCTTTTGCCCTTTTTCGCTTCCTTGACCTGCCTCATGGGGAGAGGGACAAGAAAGGGATTACGGGCATCTTATCTCTTTTTAGTCTTGTAAGACCTTGGGCCTTTGTTAAATTTAGAACTTGTAACCCCCTTGCTCATGTTTTTAATTCCATATGAACTGTACATGTATGGGATGTTTTTAATGAAAAAGGGATGTTTACCGGGTTTTTCGTTCGCGGGTGAAACCCGCGACAAGGAACGAATCCTTGTTACTTTTTTATAAGATAAACATTTTTCTCCTGGCAACAGGCCTTGCCGTCCCCCCACTTTGCTCGACCTTTCTCACGCCCTTGGCGGAGGCAGGGATGAGGTGGGCTTAGGCTCCTTGTTCCATTTCCTTGCTTCTGCGACTACAACCAAATTTGGGCCCAGGAGATAATCCTTGGGTATGGAAAGAGGGGAGCACGGTAGCCTAGAAATAAAACGAGGTTTCACATATCCCAGTCCATCAAAACGCATGATAGAGGACAAAAGACTTATCTGGATCTACAGCCCCCGGCGACATTGGCTTGTCGTGGTTGGATCATTGTACTTGCAGCCCCCGGCAACTTTGGCTTGCCGGGGTCGGGATGGCGGTCCGTTCCTTTCTTCCAAACAGCTCGGCAGAAACGCTTATGTGCCCTGCGAACCAAAGAGGATAGGAAAGAACAGAGTGACGCGCACTCGACCTCTAAGCTAGGGGTTAGCCGCCGCTCAGCACTATCAACCCTAACCAGGAGGAGACTTGACCTAGCATGCATGCTATAACTTAGGGCGCCAGCGCTTCATTTATTTATGCTCAGGGTCTGCGTCTGGCTTTGTACAAAGGGTTACATGCCTTGCCGGCAAGGCTTGTACAAAAGGTGGCTTGCCGGGAGGCCCGGCAGCCGCGCCTTATGGGTAAAACTTGCGAAGATGCTCGATGTTCCAG
Organism: Triticum aestivum; assembly: GCF_018294505.1. Lineage (NCBI taxonomy): Eukaryota > Viridiplantae > Streptophyta > Magnoliopsida > Poales > Poaceae > Triticum > Triticum aestivum. Next base: position 155,179,698 of record NC_057813.1, read on the forward strand.
GAGTTGCTCACTGGAATGGCATCTTCAGTCTCCAGGCGGACTGCGCTGGGCCTGGTGACTCGTGTTACCCGATAAGGGCCTTCCCACTTCGTCGTCAACTTGTTGGAATTCTTGGCCGACTGAACGTGCCGAAGAACAAGGTCGCCTTCCTCAAAGCTCCGGGCATGAACCTTGTGGCTATGGTAGCGGCACAAGGCTTGCTGGTAGCGTGCTGCTCTCACAGCCGCTCGGAGATGATCTTCCTCAAGGAGCGTTGCGTTGTCTTGCCGCAGTCGCTCTTGCTCAAGCTCATCATAAGCGAGCACTCGAGGTGACCCGTATATGAGTTCCATGGGGAGAACAGCTTCTGCCCCGTAGACCAGGGCAAAGGGTGTCTGGCCGGTGGCTCGATTTGGTATCATTCTGATCGACCAAAGAACCACCGGCAACTCGTCAATCCAGCGCCTTCCGCTCTTGCGCAGCCTGTCAAAAGTCTTTGTTCTCAAGCCTCACAGAACTTCAACATTTGCTCTCTCCGCTTGGCCGTTGCTCCGTGGATGTGCCACGGAAGCAAAATAGACCTTGCTGCCGAGGTCCTCAATATATTGCATGAAGGCATGGCTTCTGAACTGTGTGCCGTTGTCGGTGATGATCCTGTTGGGTACCCCAAAACGGCAAACTAGTCCCTTGAAGAACTTGATGGCTGACTGCGCTGTCACCTTCCTCACTGCTTCCACTTCTGGCCACTTTGTGAACTTGTCGATTGCAACGTACAAGTACTCAAAGCCCCCGACGGCACGAGGGAAAGGGCCCAATATGTCGAGCCCCCAGACCGAGAAGGGCCGGGAGAGAGGGATGGTTTGAAGGGCTTGAGCTGGTTGATGAAGCTTCTTTGAATGGAACTGGCACGCTTCACACTTGGTTACTAGTGCCGTCGCATCCTGGAGGGCGGTGGGCCAGAAGTAGCCTTGCCAGAAAGCCTTGCCGGCAAGGGCCCTCGACCCCATGTATCTCTGCCAACAGCTCTAGTCCTTCCTCCCGGGAGATGCACTTCAATTTCACCCCATTCGGTCTTCTTCTGTACAACGTGTTGTCAACGAATTGGTACAGAGCAGACCGGCGGGCCACTCTTTCTACCTCTTCCTGGTCCTCAGGAAGCTCTCCTTTTTGAAGGAATCAGACGGTGTGCTGCGCCCATGCCGGAGCCTATGGCTCGACGACAAGGACCAAAGGCATCTCTTCTGCCATGGGAGCGGCCGTCTCTACTGCTGCGGCCTGAGGCCCTGCCGGAGTTGGTTGCCCCACGGCAGGATTGGCATCCACGGCAACATCTCTGCCAGCAGCTCCAGGGAGCTCGGTGGGGAAGTACTTTCCGGGGCCTAGCTTCCTTCGCTTGCCCTGCCCGGTTGATGGTTCGACGGATGGTTGAGTTAACTGAAGCACAAAAGTACCTTGTTCCATAGGTAGCTTGAGGGCAGCGAACTTTGACAAGTAGTCGGCGATGTCGTTCTCCGTCTGAGGGACGTGCTCCGCTTGTATACTGTCAAAACACTCTTCTAGTTTCCTCACTTCATCCACGTAAGCTTCCATCAACGGGCTTTGGTAATCTTTGTTGATTTGCCCGACGACGAGCTGCGAGTCGCCCCTCAGGATGAGCTTTTTAACTTCGAGGTCTGCTGCGATCTTGAGACCGGCAAGCAAACCCTCGTACTCGGCGGTGTTGTTGGTTGACATCTCCCGGGGAAAGTGCATTTGGATGACATACTGGAGGTGCTCTCCAGTGGGTGCGACAAGCAGCACACTGACACCGGCGCCTTGCAGCGAGAAAGTCCCATCAAAGTACATGATCCCGTTGCGGCTCGTTTCCTTGCCGGGGAGAGTGGTCTCCTGTTCCTCTTCATCGGGTGTCAAGGTCCATTCCGCGACAAACTCCGCCAAGACTCTGCTCTGAATCGTTGAGGTACTTTCGAATTTTAAACCGAAACTCGACAGTTCCAGGGCCCATTCCACGATCCTCCCAGTTGCATCTGGGTTATGCAGTATCCGCTACAACGGGAGGCGGGTGACCACAGTGATCTCGTGCACTTGGAAGTAATGACACAGCTTCCTCGAGGCCATAAGGAGGCCTAAGAGCAATTTTTGCACGCCTGAGTACCTTGACCTAGCCCCCTGTAAGAGGGAGCTGACGAAGTAAACTGGGTGCTGCACCATTTTCTTCTTCTGCGTCACTTCACCCGGTCGCGCGGGCCTTGTCGTACTGGCGTCAGCCTCTACCGGGAACTCAATCTTGCCGGGACCAAGCCCTGCTGGGGAGGGTTCCGGCTCACCATCCGTTGACTCTGCCGCTGCCGCTGCTTCTTTGTCGACCTCTCTCTGCGCCACTAGTGCAGTGCTAACCACCTGATTTGTTGCCGCTAGATATAGCAGCAATGGTTCTTGTGGTTTGTGCGCAACCAGCACTGGGGTAGAGGAGAGGTACTTCTTTAAATCTTGCAGTGCTGCCTCGGCCTCTGGGGTCCACTCAACTGGCCCCGTTTTCTTCAAGATCTTGAAAAAAGGAAGGGCACGCTCCACGGACTTGGAGATGCGGCAACGCAGCCAGTGAGCCGACGCACATCCTTGATCTGTTTGGGTGCCTCAATCTGCTTGATGGCCTTGATCTTATCTGGGTTTGCTTCAATCCCGCGCCGGGACACAAAGAAGCCGAGAAGCTTGCCGGACGGAACATCGAAGACACACTTCTCAGGGTTCAATTTGAGGTTGATCTTGCGCAGGTTTGCAAATGTTTCCTCCAGATCTTGCACAAATGTTGCTTTGTCCTTGGTTTTGACCACTATGTCATCCATATAAGCTTCCATATTTCTATGTAGCTGGGGCTCAAAACCAATTTGGACCGCTCTTGCAAAGGTTGAGCCAGCACTCTTCAACCCAAAAGGCATCCGTAAAAAACAATACGTACCACATGGGGTGATGAATGATGTCTTCTCCTCGTCTTCTTTCGTCATGAAGATCTGGTGGTATCCTGAGTAGGCGTCAAGGAATGATAAGAGGTCACACCCAGCTGTGGAGTCGACAATCTGGTCGATGCGCGGCAACGGGAAGGGATCCTTTGGACAAGCCTTATTGATGTCTGTGTAATCAATACACAGCCTCCACTTCCCGTTTGCCTTGTGCACCACTACCGGGTTGGCCAACCACGTCGGATGGAGCACTCCCCTTACCAAACCTGCTGCCTCTAGTTTTCTGATCTCCTCCGTGATGAACTCCTGCCTTTCCAGAGCTTGCTTCCTGACCTTCTGCTTGACGGGCCGTGCATGAGGACAGACTGCAAGATGATGCTCAATCACTTCCCTGGGAACGCTGGGGATGTCGGAGGCTTGCCATGCAAACACATCGACATTTGCCCGCAGGAAAGTGACGAGCTCGCTTTCCTATTTGCTGTCAGGGGTGGAGCTTATGGTAAAAGCTCCCCCCGTGTCGTCCTGCTTGACGGGCACCTTCTTGGTCTCTGGTGGTGCAACTCTAGACTTCTTGCTCTTGCCGTTGGATCTCTCTAGCACGTCCTCAATGGGAGCACAACACCCCGAATAAGTGCGCTTGCCGGAGTGGGTGCGAGGGGTCTCGCCGGTCTTCTTTCCTCCCGAGGCTCCGTCGGCAGGAGCAGGTGCCTTGGCGGCAGCTGCTTCCCGGTAGAGTTGGTCAGTGCAAATCAACGCGTCTTTCTTGTCGGAGGGGACGGTGATGATGTTCATTGGCCCGGGCATCTTCAGCATGTTGTAGGCGTAATGTGAAGCCGCCATGAACTTGGCTAGTGCCGAGCGGCCGAGGATCCCGTTGTAGGGCAAGGGGATCTCGGCTACATCAAAGACAATCCTCTCCGTCCTGTGTTTCAGGTCACCTCCGAACGTTACGGGCAGAGTAACCTTTCCTTTCGGCTGGCTCCTCCCCGGGTTGACCCCTTGGAACGTGCCCATCTCCTCGAGGTCTCCATCAGGGATCTGCAGCCTCTTTATCACAACGGGCGAGATCAAGTTCAGACCGGCCCCGCCGTCAACCAGCATCTTCATCACCTTGAGGTTGCAGATTGTTGGTGAGACCAACAACAGCATGCACCCGACTGCAGTAGTGCGGTCAGGGTGGTCCTCGGTGTCGAAGATGATAGGCATGCTGGACCATGATGACCCACAAGTATAGGGGATCTATCGCAGTCCTTTCGATAAGTAAGAGTGTCGAACCCAACGAGGAGCAGAAGGAAACGATAAGCGGTTTTCAGCAAGGTATTCTCTGCAAGTACTGAAATAAGTGGTAACAGATAGTTTTGTGATAAGATAAATGGTAACTAGCAACAAGTAAACAAAGTAAATAAAGTGCAGCAAGGTGGCCCAATCCTTTTTGTAGCAAAGGACAAGCCTGGACAAACTCTTATAATAGGAAAAGCGCTCCCGAGGACACATGGGAATATCGTCAAGCTAGTTTTCATCACGCTCATATGATTCGCGTTCGGTACTTTGATAATTTGATATGTGGGTGGACCGGTGCTTGGGTACTGCCCTTACTTGGACAAGCATCCCACTTATGATTAACCTCTATTGCAAGCATCCGCAACTACAACAAAAGTATTAAGGTAAACCTAACCATAGCATGAAACATATGGATCCAAATCAGCCCCTTACGAAGCAACACATAAACTAGGGTTTAAGCTTCTGTCACTCTAGCAACCCATCATCTACTTATTACTTCCCAATGCCTTCCTCTAGGCCCAAATAATGGTGAAGTGTTATGTAGTGGACGTTCACATAACACCACTAGAGGTTAGACAACATACATCTTATCAAAATATTGAACGAATACCAAATTCACATGACTACTAATAGCAAGACTTCTCCCTTGTCCTCAGGAAGAAACGTAACTACTCACAAAGCATATTTATGCTCCTAATCAGAGGGGTAGCAATATGCATAATGGATCTGAACATATGATCTTCCACCAAATAAACCAACTAGCATCAACTACAAGGAGTAATCAACACTACTAGCAACCTACTAGCACCAATCCCGGACTTGGAGACAAGAATTGGATACAAGAGATGAACTAGGGTTTGGAGATGAGATGGTGCTGGTGAAGATGTTGATGGAGATTGCCCTCTCCCGATGAGAGGAGCATTGGTGATGATGATGGTGATGATTTCCCCCTCCCGGAGGGAAGTGTCCCCGGCAGAACAACTCTACCGGAGCCCTAGATTGGTTCCGCCAAGGTTCCGCCTCGTGGCGGCGGAGTCTCGTCCCGAAAGGTTCTCCTCTATTTTTTTCTCATCGAAAGACTTCATATGGGAGAAGATGGACGTCGGAGAGCCACCAGGGGGCCCATGAGGTAGGGGGCGCGCCTCCACCCTCATGAGCAGGGTGTGGCCCCCCTGGCCTTCATCTTTGGCGACGATTTTTCTTTATTTATTTTAAGGTATTCCGTGGAGTTTCAGGACTTTTGGAGATGCACAGAATAATCATTCAATATTTGCTCCTTTTCCAGCCCAGAATTCCAGCTGCCGACATTCTCCCTCTTCATGTAAACCTTGTAAAATAAGAGAGAATAGCCATAAGTATTGTGACATAACGTGAAATAACATCCCATAATGCAATAAATATTGACATAAAAGCATGATGCAAAATGGACGTATCAGACCACCTCAGCGGCTTCCGTGCGTCGACCGATGGCTCGACCGCTGTGATCTCACGCGCCCACGGTTTGAGCTGGCGGTGGGATGTATGCAGCGAGGCGCCACCGTCGACGCACATGGCTTCTGTGGCTTTCTGAAACACGTGGTTGCCGGACTCATCGTCCTCGTCATGATCATCGTCTTCCTGCTTCTTGCCGCGGCCCTAGGTGGGCCTCTCCTACTGACTGTCCTTGCCGCGGAGGCCCCCTTGGCTGCCACGTTTCTTGCTGGATCCTTCGGCACCCTCTTGGCCTTTCTCCTTGTCCCGCCATTTGTACTGGGCTTTCTACTTCTCAGCGAGTAGCTCCACTTGCCGGCAGTTCTGGAGATCGTGGCCTTTGGTGCGGTGGATCATGCAATACTGCTTGTTGGAGCCCCCTGGCTTATCGGCAGCCGCCAAGGCCCGACAAGCGGCACACCCGGCAGCCTCCTTGCCGGGGTCACTCGCCTTGGGTTTCTTGGTGGCGCCAGTGTCATCGGACCCCTCGACGGCAAGCACGGTCTTGCCCCTGCGCTTTCTGTTACGGCGCCGACCCTTCTTCGCCGGGGTGGCGGTATCATCCGCGGAGTCGGTTTCCGCGCCGGCGTCTTCGCCGGGGTACATCCTTCCCTCTTCAGCACGAGCGCACCGATCGGCCAGAACATAAAGCTCGGCCACATCCCTGACCTTGTTCATCGCTAGCTCTTCGCGCATCTTACAATTGCGCACATTCTGATGGAATGCACTGATCACGGCGGCAGGATGAACGTCGGGGATGTTGTACTGCACTCAGCTGAACCTTTGGATGTACTTGCGCAATTTTTCTCCTTCCTTCTGGGGAATGATATGCAAATCACTTGCCTGGCCGTGAGCTTGTTGGCCTCCCATAAAGGCGCCAACAAACTCATGACATAGATCCGCCCAAGAAAAAATGGAGTCCACCGGCAAGTGCATTAACCAAGACATAACATTGGGCTTGAGTGCCAACAGGAAGTAATTGGTAAGCACCTTATCATCGCGGGCCCCAGCAACTTGCATCACGATGGTGTAGATGCTGAGGAACTCCGACGGGTGAGTCTTGCCGTTGTACTTCTCGCCAACATCGGGCTTAAACGTGCGGTGGGAGGGCCACTAGAACTGCCGTAACTCATGGGTGAAGGCCGGACAACCCACCTCGTGAGGTAGGCCACCGTAGCCTCCAGGTGCTGGGTGGTCCGTGGTGGGCCCTGCCCGCCTGTCCGACTGGTGGCGCGCGTCACGCCGGCGCTCGATGGTGGTTCGAGCATCTTCATGAACTCGCTCCCGAAGAACCTGGCGTTGGTCACGGTGGGTTCACGGGTTAGACGATGCTATGGTGATATCATCACGAGTGTCGTCGCGATAGACCGACACCCACTGTCAGTGTCAAAACCGGCGGATCTCGGGTAGGGGGTCCCGAACTATGCGTCTAGGAGGATGGTAACAGGAGACAAGGGACACGATGTTTTACCCAGGTTCGGGCCCTCTTGATGGAGGTAAAACCCTACGTCCTGCTTGATTAATATTGATGATGTGGATGTTACAAGAGTCGATCTACCACAAGATCAAGGAGGCTAAACCCTAGAAGCTAGCCTATGGTATGATTGTTGTTCGTCCTATGGACTAAAACCATCCGGTTTATATAGACACCGGAGAGGGCTAGGGTTACACAGAGTCGGTTACAATGGTAGGAGATCTACATATCCGTATTGCCAAGCTTGCCTTCCACGCCAAGGAAAGTCCCATCCGGACACGGGACAAAGTCTTCAATCTTGTATCTTCATAGTCTTGGAGTCCGGCTGATGATGATAGTTCGGCTATCCGGACACCCCCTAGTCCGGGATTCCCTCAGTAGCCCCTGAACCAGGCTTCAATGACGATGAGTCCGGCGCGCATATTGTCTTCGGCATTGCAAGGCGGGTTCCTCCTCTGAATAATTCATAGAAGATTGTGAACACCAGGATAGTGTCTGGCTCTGCAAAATAAATTCCACATACCACCGTAGAGAGAATAATATTTACACAAGTTCAATCTGCTGACGTATTTTGTGGCGTGACATCACACCACCACCAAGCCTTTACTCGAATTGTTTTTATTATACCACCTCAACGCGTTTAGCGAAGCGGTTCCTTGGCCCGTCTTGTCGAAGCAGAGATCGTGTTCCCCTTATTCCGGGATTCCCATGAATACAGACGTGGGCAACCCAACCGCGCCATTGATTACGGCGCTTGGGAGATAAGCGAGTTTTACCAGGCCGGTGGGGACGCATAGTTTCGTCCGCCCATATATAAGGGGATAAGGATCCACCTTTTTACCTACGCCTTCTTCCTCCTTTGCTTATCCATCTCCGCGCACTCGAGCTCCAGCGCCCAAGTCCGCACATCTCACCTCGACCTTCTGCAGCCATGTCCGGAGCGGGAGGCAAGTGGATGGCCTCCTCCGTTACGGAGGGGTACATCAAGAGGCTGCGCAGCGCCGGATATCTATCCAGCGACATCGCGCACCGGCTCCCCGACGAGGGGCAGCTCATCCCCACCCCCGGGCCCCATGAGAGGGTGGTATTCCTTCCCCATTTCCTCCGCGGACTGGGCTTCCCACTCCACCCCTTTGTCCCGGGGTTCATGTTCTACTACGGCCTGGATTTCCATGATCTAGCCCCGAATTTCATCCTCAACATCTCGGCCTTTATCGTCGTGTGTGAGGCCTTCCTCTGCATCCAACCCCACTTCAGCTTGTGGCTCAAGACCTTCAATGTCAAGCCGAAGGTTGTGAAGGGCAGCCAAGCGGAGTGCGGAGGCCCCATGGTGGGCAAGATGCCCAACGTTACTTGGCTCGAGGGCACCTTCGTGGAAACCATCAAGAGGTGGCAATCGGGGTGGTTCTACATCACCGAGCCACGTGACCCTAAATGGGCAGCGGCCCCCGAATTCAGATCTGGCATCCCCATACGGATCACCTCCTGGAAAGAGAGTGGCCTGACATGGGGCGATTCGGAGGAGCTGACCGGACTCCAAGCCTGCGTCCAAAAGCTAGTGAACAAGAAGCTCAAGCTTCTCAACGTAGTCCAGGTCATGCTCATCTGCCGGATTCTCCCGTGCCAGCAACGGGACTTCAATATGTGGGAGTTCGATCCGGCGCAGCACCAGACCTTGAACAGGCTCTTCGACACTACGTACGAAGAGGCCTGGAGGGTGCTGTTTAAGGGCGTCGAGGCTCCCGCATCCGCTACCGAAGATCGCGGATTCAGCTCGCAGCGTCAGGCTAGTGAGGTAAGCGATTTTACCCTTTACGGGACACTTGTTTTCCATAGTTTGACTCTATGCGGGATCTAAACTCCCTCTCCTTTGACAGGACTGGCTAAAGAAGGCTGAGCGGACCAATTGTCCGGCCCCTTTGCCAGAAGACCCAGTGGACGCCCGCTTAACGGGGTTACTAGTTCCGGCACCCCATGTGGTGCCGGAGAAGAAGGCCAAGAAGAAGGCCACGGGCACTCGAAAGAGTTCCCGTCTTCAGGTGTCATCGGACTCATCGTCCGATGACTCCGAGGCGGACTCCTCCCACGAGGACGAGGAGGAGAAGAAAGAGGCCTCTCCCCCAGCGGGGGGAGGGAAGAAAAGGAAGGCCTCCCCAACGAGAGAGGCCGAAGGGTCCAAGAAGGGAAGGACCCTTCCCCCGGACTGTTCCGCCAACGTCGGCGATAGCGACGAGGAGTGGCCCTCAAGGGCCAAGCCCATGGCGAGATCGTAAGTATCCGGACTCCTAGATGATTTATAATTTTTATTTTTGTAGCATGGTGTCTTTCTAATGCCGCATACAACCCTGTAGTCCGCCCAAGGACGATCTTCCCGCTTCGTCGAGCGGGTCCTTGGGTACGTCGGATATGGATTCCCTTCCGACTGCCTCCACCCCCCATGATGCTGACGATGCCGAGGTGGGATCCCGGGAAGGGACCCGCCAGGAGGAGGAGGCCTCTGAGGTGCCGCAGGGCAACCTCCCGGACTGTGCATCGGACTCCGCACCGGAACCTGCAGTGGTTCCGGAGTCCGGCGGGCGGCCCCTTGGTAAGAAGGGCAAGACTGTGACACAGGCGGCCTCCATCCAACCGGAGGCGCCGGATAACTTGCTGGAGGCGCTCAACGGCGCTTCCATCGAAGAAGAACACCGCACTGTCATGAGTGCGGTGATTCAGAAGGTTCAGCTCGCCAAAAGCGGGCTGACCGAAGCCTGCAGCAGCCTTCTAACAGGCTTTGAGGTGAGAATTTTAATATATGTAAAATAGTACCGCATAGACAGTAGCCCCTGATGCTCGGTTCGGTGTTCGGAAAGAAAAGCCGGACTGAGGATCTAAAAAGATATACGCGGGAGTCTTAAAAAATATGTCAATATGGGATTGCAGGCTGCGCTGCTGACCTCTGCCGCACTGACTGCGGAGGTCGATGCTTTGAAGCAGAGCCTCGAGCGGTCCGAGAGCGAGCTCGGCCGTGCCAAGAAGCAGCTCGAGGACAAGGAAGGTGAGTAACACCTTATTAAAGTTGTACCTTACAGAAAAGGATTTGGTTATAAGAGTAATGACAAGGATAATGTGGGTACTCCAGGGGCCACGAACGAGGTGGCGATCCTGAGGGAGGCGGTGTCTGCGGCCGAACGTAATGCGGCTGCAGAGCGTGCTGGGCGAGAGAAGCAGGAGGCACGGGTGGCGGAGGTGCAGCAAGAGCTCCAGGCTCTCGTGGAAAAACATGAGAGTTTGGAGCGCGACTCAAAGACTCGAGAGTCCGAGATTGCATCGGCTCTTGAGAGTGCCAAAGCCGCTAAGGCCGAAGCCCACAAGGCCCTCCAGGAAATCGAGGCGTTGAAGAAAATTGTGGCAGGTAAGGCATTTTTCATGCAAAGCAAGCATGTGAATGTGAATTACCTATTACTTACCCGGATTCGAAGCTCTCTAGGAGCGTTCGCAGATCTGCCCCTTAGCGACCAGCTGAAGCAGCTGCTCGAGCTCCACAAGGTGGCCGAACAGGCCATGAAGGGCCTCATAGTTCGGCTGTGGCCCAAGGAGGCCATGCCTAGGAGCTACTTCGGCCTGGTGCGGCGGCTGGTGGATGCTTGTCCATGGGTTGAAGTCATCAAGCACTCCGCCTGTATCGAAGGTGCCCGTCGGGCCCTTGCCCGTGCTAAGGTGCACTAGGGCAAGATGGATGCTGAGAAGCTTGTGACGGACGCGCCACCGCCGGGCAAGGAGTATCGCACGCCCGAGATGTATTATAAGGGTGTCCTGAAGGGTGCCCGCATTATTGCGGGTGAGTGCTCCAAAGATGTAATATTTGAGTAGACTCGCATTTTGTTATCCTGTGCGCTGAAAACTTTGTTTATATGCCCTAAGCAACGCTTGTTAATTTAAAATATTACCTTCTGTGCGGCCGTTTATCAAATCTGAGAGATGGCAAGTCGTCGGCTTCAGCCCCATGCCACGAGTGCTGGGGTGTTCGGGATAAATTTGAGCACTCTTGTTCCCATTTTTGGGTCCATCTAGGGAGGCGCTCAACACAACGAACGAGGCAACTGGACTTATAATGCTTGAACACTCTCACTTAGCCATAGAATTCTATAATTTTAAATTTCGGCGAAGCCCCTAGTGTTCGGAAGGCAGAATTCGGGGCGCTATCCACGCCTGGGCTGGACAAAGCCGGTTCCTCGCTCTAAGCGGCATAAGTCTTGAGGGACTCGAAAAAAACCTCTCGAACAGCGACCGGCTCTCGCCTCATCATGACGGTCAGTTTTAGCTTTCTCCACTGAGGTGCTCGCCCAGCTCAATTAGGGCGCAATCGCAGTGGTTCTCCCAGTGCTACCTTAGCCGATACAACAGAACGTAAGGTACCAAAACATGGGAGCCGGACAAACCCAACTATTGACCCAAGACATGATTCAGAGCCAATGCATATAATGCTATAAGTTCGGGGTGCCGCACTTGTGAAAGTGTTCGGACTTATCACACCATAATGTGGGGAACTTAAGCCCCTGGTGTATTTAGCCGTACCAAAGTGTACAGATGCAACATGTCATAAATGAACATATTTATAAGAAAGGAATGCAATTATAAGCAAAAAGGTGCTGCATTGTTTATTCAAGAAAATACTGCCATGAATGCAGAACGATACAAATAGTGCGGTAAGCAAGGGATGGGACTATTAAACATGTCCCCCTCCAGGGGTAGGCTGCGGAACGGTGTATAAAACAGATTTAATGCTCGTAATGGAGACCACCTAGATATTCGTCGTAGCCTTTCTCCTTCCCTGGCTGTTGCATCGTTACTTCGGCAGGTCTACTACCGGACAGGGCCTCTAATGAACGCAGTCGTGTCGGTAAGAAAAAAAAAGAAAAAGGAAAAAAAAGGAATGACACACTTGGGAGCCCCTGGTGTGGTTAAGCCGCATTCTGGGCCTGTCATGGTCGTGCCCCTCCCCCTATGCCCATGGTATCTTCAGAGCATAATGATGTACGCGAAGGACCAGTCTTGCAATTTTGCAAGGGCTGGGGTTGGGGCCGCATTGCTACGCGTGCTTGGAACGTGCCAGGTGGTCTTGTTGTAGGTTACTCCGGGCGCGTTTAGCCGTGTCCGGTCGCTTAACGGCCGGACTCGAGAATTGCCTTAAGAGGCTGCACTGTACTTCTGCCGCGAGAGCCGCTGTATGTTCCTCCGTTCGGAGAGAGCGTTCAGTGTTTCCGTTGACCGTGATGACTCCTCGAGGGCCTGGCATCTTGAGCTTGAGGTATGCGTAGTGCGGCACCGCGTTGAACTTTGCAAACGCGGTCCGTCCGAGCAGAGCATGAAAGCCGCTGAGGAACGGAACTATGTTGAAGATTAACTCCTCGTTTCGGAAGTTATCCGGGGATCCGAAGACCACTTCCGGTGTAATTGAGCCTGTACAATTGGCCTCTACACCTGGTATGACGCCTTTGAAGGTTGTCTTTGTGGGTTTAATCCTTGAGGGGTCTATGCCCATCTTGCACACTGTGTCCTGATAAAGCAGGTTCAGGCTGCTGCCGCCGTCCATCAGGACTCTGGTGAGGTGAAATCCATCGATGATTGGGTCTAAAACCTATGCGGCGAATCCGCCGTGGCGGATGCTGGTGGGGTGGTCCCTTCGATCAAAAGTGATCGGGCAGGAGGACCATGGGTTGAACTTCGGGGCGACTGGCTCCATCGCGTATACATCCCTGAGTGCACGCTTCCGCTCCCTTTTGGGTATGTGGGTTGCGTATATCATGTTCACCATCCGCACTTGGGGGGGGAAACCCTTATGTCCTCTATTGTTCGGCGGTCGGGTCTCTTCCTCGTCATCGCTATGCAGCCCCTTGTCGTTGTTTTCTGCAATTAGCTTGCCTGCCTGCTTGAATACCCGACAATCCCTGTTGGTGTGGTTAGCTGGCTTTCCGGGGGTGCCGTGTATCTGGCACGAGCGATCGAGTATTCGGTCCAAATTGGATGGACCCGGAGTAGTTCTTTTGAATGGCTTTTTCCGCTGACCAGGTTTGGAGCCTCTGAATCCGGCATTGACTGCCGTATCCTCATTATTGTCGCCGTTAATGCGGCGTTTGTTCTTGTTGCGACGCGACCTGCCGTTGCGGTCCTTGGTATCCGGACTGTCAGAATTTTTGCTGAGGTTGTTGCTGCGAGCTAGCCAGCTATCCTCTCCCGCGCAGAAGCGGGTCATGAGTGATGTGAGGGCCGCCATAGATTTCGGCTTTTCCTGTCCCAGGTGCCGGGCAAGCCACTCGTCGCGGATGTTATGTTTGAAGGCCGTGAGGGCCTCCGCATTCGGACAGTCGACGATTTGATTTTTCTTTGTTAAGAACCGTGTCCAGAATTGTCTGGCGGATTCGTCTGGCTGCTGAATTATATGGCTTAGGTCGTCAGCGTCTGACGGTCGCACATACGTGTCCAAGATGTTATCAAGGAATGCGGCTTCCAGGTCCTCCCAACACCCAATTGATTCTGCTGGCAAGCTGTTAAGCCAATGCCGAGCTGGTCCTTTAAGCTTGAGTGGGAGGTATTTGATGGCGTGAAGATCGTCACCGCAGGCTATGTGGATATGAAGGAGATAGTCTTCGATCCAAACCGCGGGGTCTGTTGTGCCATCATAGGACTCAATATTCACGGGTTTAAACCCTTCGGGGATTTGATGATCCATTACTTCATCTGTGAAGCATAGTGGGTGTGCGGCGCCTTTGTATTGGGCTATATCACGACGAAGCTCAAACGAGCTTTGTCTACTGTGTTCGGCCCGGCCGGACATGCTATGTCCGGCGCGACGGTTGTCGTCACGTATCATGGGGCGCCCACGCGATCCGTAGATTGATCTTGATTGTCTTGCCTTATCCTCCAATATATCTCACAAGTCCGGAGCGTTCCCCTGTGGCTTCGTGCTTTTCGAGCGATGCCAGGGTACGGTTCTAGCGGATGGCCTAGAGGCCTCTCTGTCGCGGCCACGAGGTGGTCGGTCAGCCGTATTGTGCGCTAGTGATGCAGGTTTGTATGCCTCCTCCTCTAATCGGGGGAGCAGCTTGCGTTTGGGGTAGCTTTTGGAGGGGCGTTCGAGCTCATGCTCTTCGGCCGCAAGGACTTCAGTCCATCTGTCGGCTAGCAGATCTTGATCAGCTCTAAGCTGTTGCTGCTTTTTCTTGAGGTTGTTTGCCGTGGCCATAAGCCTGCGTTTAAAACACTCTTGTTCGACGGGATCCTCAGGCACGACAAATTCGTTGTCGTCGAGGCTTGCCTCGTCTCCGGAGGGAGGCATGTAATTATCATCCTCTACCTCTTCGTCTGCCGCTCTCTAATGAGGGCTGGCTTCTCCGTCCTCCTGTGCTGAATCTTGCTGGAGGGGGTTGTCTTCGGCACTGTCTGGGGTATTATTATCTTCAGTGCCGGAATCTCCATTCTTGCTGTGGCGGGATTTAGAGCGGCGCCGCTGACGCCGGCGCTTGGGCTGTTTCTTGGAGGGGTCATCCTCCGCTGTTCCCTCGCCATTCCCATCCTTTGGGATATCCACCATGTATATGTCATATGACGAGGTGGCTTTCTAGTGCCCAGTAGGCGCTGGTTCTTGGTCTTCTCCAGCATCGTCGTCCATAACGTCGATGTCCTCGGAGTCGAAGTCTAGCATGTCGGTTAGATCATCGACAGTGGCTACTAAGTGGGTGGTGGGTAGGCCTTGAATTTCTTTGTCGTACGCATCCCAACCGTCCTGACCGCAGTCTGGCCAGGGCTCTCCTGATAACGAGAGATACTTTAGCGAACTCAGGATGTCGCCGAAAGGTGAGCTTTGAAAGATGTTCGCAGCGGTGAACTCCATGATCGGCGCCCAATCGGATTCGATTGAAGGGGGCGCAGGAGGTTCGGAGTCCGGCGAGGTGTCCGGCACCTCGGAGTCACGAGCTTCACAAGGGACAAGGTCAGTATTCGGCTCCATCGCCGTAGAGGTTGCAGCCCCCGAGGCGGTGTCTAGCCACCCGTCCTCGATCTGCGCAGCCGGCTCCGAATTGAGGGTCGGAGCGGACTCGTCTGTGGCCTCCAGGGCACTGTCCGACTGCAGAGCTAAATCATGCCCATCGTGACAGTGCAGCATGCTCGGCTGTGGCTTCAATCCATCAAAGATCAAGTCTCCGTGGATGTCAGCCATGAAGTTCAGACTTCCAAATCTGACCTGACGGCCAGGGGCGTAGCTTTCGATCTGCTCCAGATGGCCAAGCGAATTGGCCCGCGGTGCAAAGCCGCCGAATACGAAGATCTGTTCGGGGAGAAAAGTCTCACTCTGGACTGCGTCGTTGTTGATGATCGAAGGAGCCATCGAGCCTATCGGTGACGACACAGAGGAACTCTCAATGAAAGCACCAATGTCGGTGTCAAAACCGGCGGATCTCGGGTAGGGGGTCCCGAACTATGCATCTAGGCGGATGGTAACAGGAGACAAGGGACACGATGTTTTACCCAGGTTCGGGCCCTCTTGATGGAGGTAAAACCCTACGTCCTGCTTGATTAATATTGATGATGTGGATGTTACAAGAGTGGATCTACGACGAGATCAAGGAGGCTAAACCCTAGAAGCTAGCCTATGGTATGATTGTTGTTCGTCCTATGGACTAAAACCATCCGGTTTATATAGACACTGGAGAGGGCTAGGGTTACACAGAGTCGGTTACAATGGTAGGAGATCTACATATCCGTATTGCCAAGCTTGCCTTCCATGCCAAGGAAAGTCCCATCCGGACACGGGACGAAGTCTTCAATCTTGTATCTTCATAGTATTGGAGTCCGGCCGATGATGATAGTTCGGCTATCCGGACACCCCCTAGTCCGGGACTCCCTCACCCGCAGTGGCCGGGATGGAGAGGGGAGTGCATCGTGGCTGCATCGCCTCCGGCCCGGCCTCCGCTGGCATGCGGTGGCTCGACGGAGCGACGGCCTATGGGTCCTGCCGACCTCAACTCATCATTGTGGGTGATGCTGACGAGGCTTCGGACGGTGGCCCTCCATTCGTCAAGCTTCTCCGCAGCGGGAGGAAAATAAAGGAGCAGCTGCGCGCCTGCTAGGGCTTCTGCTGGCGTGGGCGGCGGCGAAAGCTGTGTGGACCGCGATGCACCTCGACTTCTAACCGCATTAGAAGGAGCCCCATCACGGCTCCACAATCGTTCGCCACCTCCGTCAGCACCTCGGTGTGCATGCTGGCCCTCCTCATCACGTGAAGGGCGCATGGGACTCTTCCCAGGGCGGCGCTGCTCATCGTGCACGACCTGAGATGAGCGCGCCGTGGGCACCGGTGTTGGCATCTTGGAGGCTGCCGCGTCGCCGTCTGGCGGCATGACGGCACCCCTAGAGGGCCCCGCACCGCCTGCGGGGGGTTCTACTCTGTCTCTGGAGCCTGCAACGCATGGCTCGTCGCCTGGCATACGAACGACGCTGCTCACCAAGCCTAGACTACCAGGGTGATGTGGATTTTCGCGGGCCACGCCACGGGTTCTCTCCGTGACTGGCCTGCTACTGGTCCACACCGATACCGGCAATCCGGTCCCGGACGAACCGATCGCAGTGGTCGTCTTCTTCATAGGAGCCATGGCGATGAAGAACAGCTAGGTCAACTACTAGATCAGATTCTCACAATTGCGCCCCCTACCTGGCGCGCCAAAGATGTTGGTGGGAAACGACACCTATGGGATCACAAGAATCCCAACTATGGTTGCGGGGCGCGGGGTTGTGAAAAGAGCAAGATTAGTAATTGGCACAAGGATCGTTTACCCAGGTTCGGGCCGCGAGGATGCGTACAACCCTAGTCCTGCTTGGTGGATGCATTGAGTGTTCTTGAGCTCTCAAACTAGCTACGGGAGCTGTGTGGTTCGAAAGAGCCTAATCCTTTTCCCGTACTCCATGGGCCTCCTTTTATAGGTGGAAGGGGCTACCACAGTGGCACACAAGAGGTGGAAAGCCTACAGTGCTGCGAGCTTATTGCTCGTATTACAGCACAAGACACATTTAATGCGTAGCTTAGGTGTCCCTCCACTTTATCGGGGACGGGGGCGAGGCCCGTCTCATCCGTCGCCGCTCTTCCTTGCTTCGACATGCGCCCTGGCCAGTGATGCATGCGGTGCCATGTAGGCAGGCAAGCAGCTTAGGTGGCAGGGTGGTGGAGCCTCCACGAAGATCTGCATGCCGCCACACAGGCGTGTGCTGAGTTGGCCTGGAAGCCGCATGTTGCCATGCAGGAGCCTGCCCAACTGATTGGGCTGGCAGCTGCATGTGAACGGCGGTGGGGATTTGGTTGGTGCGGGCATGGCAGCGGCCCTGCTGTCGCCTCTGGCAAGGGTCTTGTCGGGTGGCCCGACAAGGGTCTTGCCGTGGCGCACTGGCGTCCCCGTCAAGGATCTTGCTGGGGGTCTTGTGGGTTTCTTTGGCGAGAATCTTGGTGAGGATTGTTGCCTCTCAATCCCCATCTGATCTTGAGTATTCTTTGTCTTCATAAAGATCTGCATGCCACCATGGAGGTGCGTCCCGAGCCCTGGCCCAACATGGGTGTTGGCGTTGGAGACCGTGGGCTTGAGGGTGGCTCACTCCGCTGGTGTGGGCGCGCTGCCCCGGCAAGGGGCTTGCCGAGGGTGCTGAGGCTGCCCCGGCAAGGGTCTTGCCGGGGAAACCTGCTTCCTCCATCCATTCTCTCTGGCCTTGGTCCTTGGTGTTGCCTTGTTTGTGTCGAGCCTTCGGCTTCCCTCCTTTGCCCTGCTATGTGCGGCCATGGCGCGTGGCTCCGACTGCCCGTGCACAAGTAAAGGGGTCAAGAGGAGAGCCCCTACTTTTGTACACCGATAGAAAGGCGGGGTTTTCCTTCGTGGGTTTGATCGATACAAATCCTCGTTTGACGTGTCAATTAATGTGTATTTTTTCTCCATCGCCCAAGGAGCTAACTATCTCACTCCCCATCGCTTGATTAATGCAGCGCCATGCAAACCAACCATCTCACTTCCGCATGCATGCAAGGGTATATTAATGTCTTTGGTTGCTAGTACGAGGCAAAACCCATCAATTTTGCCTCGATTAGTGTTAGTGGCCTTCTGCAAATTGTAATTTTGATATACTGGCCTTGTGTACAAAAATTGGAGGTAGTAACTATTTGATTTCCTTCCCCATTGCAGTGACGTCGACAATATCTCGAACGTTGTGGTTTGGCGAAGTGCGTTCGATGGAGAACACCATTTAGGGAGACCACGGTAAGTCATTCGCAAGTGCCGCCTGCAAGCCGAGACAACCGCCTTATTTGTATGTATAGATCATCGGCTTCCGGAGAGAGAGTCTTTTGCTTCTTTGTTGGTTCTTATTTGCCTTGCTACTTTGCTTTGGTTGGTTGTTGCTACTATGCTACTTGTGTGTTATGCTCGTGAGATACTTGTGTGATCATGTGTTTGATCATACTATGCTTAATGTGTGCTTGCATGTCTATCTCTATGATTACTTGTGTATGATCAATCACTTGTATCTTTGATGATGAGTGCATGTTATTTAATTCTTATCATTTTGTGCGCTCCACCAAGATGTATGTGACATGGAAGAGTGACTCGTGATCCTAATCGGTTGTACATTTGCATTCAAACACAAATTTCAAATAATGCACAAATTTTGGGGGAGCTCTTGCTTATCACATACTTCTCAAAGCGACAATGTATCTCATTCATATTATCATTTTTCTAAGCTTTGATCTATATGTTGTCATTAATTACTGAAAAAGGGGAGATTGAAAGTACAACTAATACCCGGGCAGTTTCGGTAGTTTATAACAACATATAACTCATTGAACTAATGATCATTCAAGTTTAATATTTCAGAAAGTTCAATGAATGGCATGGCATGGACTAGAGATGGGGACCCCTCAAAATGCTAAGGATACATATTGGCAAAAGCTCAAGACTCTTCATTTCATTTTTAGTGATCCAAGATCACATTGAGTCCATAGGAAAGCCAATACTATTAAAAGGGTATGAGGTGTTGTTTAATGGCTTGCTTTCTCAAAGTGCTTAGTGATATTGCTTCAAAGCCTTCAACCACTTTCTCATTCCAAATATGTCCAAAACCCAAAGTCAAACTCGGCCCCACTGATTCATCCTATCAGGAGCCACCAAGTTCATATGACATAACCACTGCCAGAAACCCTAATAGTTTGGTCACACCGATACGGATCTCGGTCTCACCGAGATGGCCTTGCCAGCATGCTGTGACTTGTTGCACTCTTTCAGTCCCACCGAGTCAGTGCAATCGGTCTCACCGAGTTGGCTTGACATTCGCTTTGTTGCTTATTGTTTCACTTTGGTCTCACCGACTTGATGCAATCGGCGCCACCGAGTTGATGTTTGCCCTAAGCCCTAGCACATCGGTCCCACTGAGTTGTTCCACTTGGTCCCACCGAGATTCCTAATGTTCACATTTTGAACTAAATTGGTCTCACCGAGTTCTTCTATTCGGTCTGACCGAGTTGGGTCAAATGTGTGTAACAGTTGGATTTTATGTGGAGACTATATATACCCCTCCACCCCTTCTCCATTTGAGAGAGAGCCATCAGAACGTGCCTACACTTCCACTACTCATTTTCTGAGATAGAACCACCTACTCATGTATTGAGATCAAGATATACCAATCCTACCACAAGAATCTTGATTTGTAGCCTTCCCCGAGTTGCTTTCCACTCAAATCATCTTTCCACCATATCCAAATCTGTGTGAGAGAGTTGAGTGTTGGGGAGACTATCATTTGAAGCATAAGAGCAAGGAGTTCATCATCAACACACCATCTATTTCCTTTTGGAGAGTGGTGTTTCCTAGATTGGTTAGGTGTCGCTTGGGAGCCTCCGACATGTTGTGGAGTTGAACCAAGAAGTTTGTAAGGGCAAGGAGATCACCGACTTCGTGAAGATCTACCCGAGTGAGGCAAGTCCTTCGTGGGCGATGGCCATGGTGAGATAGACAAGGTTGCTTGTTCGTGGACCCTTCGTGGGTGGACCCCTCCATGGACGTACGATAATACCACCTATTGGAACCACACCAAAAATATTCGTGTCTTCATTGTGTTTGCACTCTCCAATCCCTTCCCTTTACCTTCATATGCAATGTGTTACATTCTGCTGCTATACTCTTAGAATTGCATGTGTAGGTTGATTGCTTGACTTGTGCTAATTGCTAAAATCTGCCCACAACTAAAATTGGGAAAAGGATAGATTTTTATTTGGTCAAGTAGTTTAATCAGCCCCCCTCTAGACCTACTTTGATCCTACACTATACTACTCTGTAATTAATGAAACTGACATATCCAACATTCGCTTCTTCTCTTCTCTAGTTACTCTGCCTTGCTTCAGAAGCTCTGGCTGCAGCAACCATGTCCGCTGGCACGTCCACCTGTTCTTTAACAGGCAATTGAGCCAACATCCAGATGTGCGCGAAGTCGCCACCAGTACCACCACCTGTGGATCTCATCATACCCCCGCCGGCACAATCACCGCAGCCGGTTGCTCATCGCACCCCGCTGTCGTTGGTGTGGTGCCACTGCTGCAAATCACACAGAGTCATATGTCGCATCTCAACTACAATCCACAACCCTAGACGAGTCTTCTACAAATGCCCAAATCATGGGGTAATAATATGGTTAAGTTGTTCGCCTGCTTCCAGTTTCTGATTTTTTTTAATACTTTCGTTGATGATCTTCCAATTTGATTCGTGCAGAAAAGGGAAGATTCTTGTGATTTGTATTTTTGGGAAGTTGCTGATGTGGGGGAATGGAACTACGCTGACTTTTTGGTTAGCCGAGAAATCCCAGTACCAGCAGGTTGGGGTGTTGGACAAGTAACTGAAGGAACGGCAGAAGAGGAAGATATAGATCAAATGGTTAAAGATGCAGTTCATTAGATCATGGCCAAGCAACAACTGCTGAACGGCCTTGGCGGCAATGAGGAGATGAAAGAGCTTGTGAAGATAATGGGAAAGATCATTGTGCTATGTAGGATGATTGTCTCTTTATTTGAAGTGTATGTAGCACTCGTGATGTATTCAGTGGCTATGGCCTGAGAACTTGGCTGAAACTACTAATGAATGAAACCGATTTAGCAGGTTGGGGGTAGTGTTGTGAACATCTAATGATTTCTATTAACAGAAATCGGGGGTATTCCCTTTTGCTAATTAATAAATAAATTAGCACAGGCCCTGTCGGGTCAGCTTTGTTCCCATTGGAAGACGTAGAGCAAATTGAAGTCTAATAGCAAACTATGTCATCAAATACAAGTTTCACAGCCAAATATGAGTACTACTAAACAACAATGTCATCATGTAATAGTCATCACACAATCACCAAACACAAATCAACATACATAATACGTGATGTTCTCACAGCAAAATACTAAACAACAACTTCATCAGGTTTTAGTTGTCATAGCAAACACAATTTCACATAGTAGATAAAAGTCATCTTCTCACAGGCAAATATGAAAAGAGCAATCTAATCATCACTTGCAGCAGCAACATCAACATCTTCGCCATGTGTATCAGTCTGAATCGTAATTCCCCCCAGTGTCATCTTCTCCTTCGTCCTCATTGTCCTCGAACGTTGGCTTCTTATTGATCAACTCTTCTACGTCCACAGCCCGATAGGGAATCTTTTTGCCAACCGTATTGATGTGATGGTTCTCAAAGATACTATGAACATCTGTGGAATCTTCTACATCACCAGCAGAGTAACCATCATCTTGTTGTGCAACTTCCTTAAACGAATTCATCTACTCAAACTTTTGCAATATTCTCCAGTCTTTGTTACGTGCAAATGTGTCTTCCAAGAAAAAAGATCTGTGTTTCTTGATTTGCCAAAATAAAGGGCTCGTCGGTGTGGTACGCCGCCTTTACTTTGATGGATTTGAAATAATCATGATCTTTGAATTTTGCAATGCTGGAAAACTGGCTACAGTAATGACAGCAAAGCAAAACCACACATCGATGAACCTCGAAACTGGAGATATACTACAACTAAACAATGTCTGTTATGTTAGCATACATTTCAGATGTCACTTCATTGTAGTATTTGTGCTCATGACGGCACTGTTTTGTGTCTTCCTGCCTTTATCGCATGCAAGGGTGTTGTAGCGCACATCTCCAACAACGCAAGATTCATAATGTCTTACCCGAGTATCAGGACCCATTGCTAGTGCGTAAAGGGCATCATTAACTACCTGCCCCTCCTCCCAAATCTTCTTAACCTATGGTTAGAAAAGAGACAAGGTGATCATCTTATGTACTCAATATATTAAAAAACTGACAGTGCAATTATAAAGATTACACGGCTCTTCAACCATTTCGCAAATCCTGCCATAACTAGTTTGTCAATGTTTCTTGGATTTTGCGCCAGTAAATCCTCTTTGTAGATGCTGTAGAACATAGTGATCGCGCCAAACATCTAAACATATAAGAATGTGCGGTAAGTTTGGTAGATTATGATGTATAAGTTGCAGCTAAGCACCTACTTGATATAAGGTAGAATCTTAGGATAGTTATTCAACACATACCAAACCATTTTGTCCAAGTATTTAGGATTGTCATCTTGTCGACTCTTCCCTGTTACTCAAACAGAACAA
This sequence comes from Triticum aestivum, assembly GCF_018294505.1. Classification (NCBI taxonomy): domain Eukaryota; kingdom Viridiplantae; phylum Streptophyta; class Magnoliopsida; order Poales; family Poaceae; genus Triticum; species Triticum aestivum. The sequence goes on from NC_057813.1 coordinate 155,202,529, forward strand.
TAGAAAACATTGACCTCAGGATTGTCTTGACCCACCTTTTTGCTAAGCTGATCAACTATTTCAATGTATTTTGAGCAGAATATCAACACTTATGTAGCAATGTAGGCCTCTGCAATGGAACCCTTGGGTCTAGCTCTGTTCCTAACATAGCCCTTGAAAGTGCCTAGCCGCCTTTCAATAGGGTACATCCAGCCATACTGTACTGGACCTCTATCATCACATCAAATAGGGTAGATGAACAGCCAAATGCACCATCACGTCAAAGAAGGTTGGAAGATATATCTTGTCAAGGGCACATAGGATAGTTGGTATCTTGTCTTTAAGATGCTTCACATTATCTATTCTGATATTTCTATTGCAGAGTTCCCTGAAGAATTGTCCCAACTCTACAACTGCTCTGTATAAGCCAGGGCGGCCCAAACCTGTAAGGATAACAGGTAAAACCCTTTGAAGTAGCACATGGAAGTCATGAGTTTTCAACCCTTGCCCCTTGTTTCCATCTGCACTGACTCTCCTTTCAGGGTTGGAAGCAAATCCATGTGGGAATCTCACACATGACAGGACCTTGCAGAATTCTTTTCTTTTTACCTTGTCCAAGACGTACACAGCTGGTGCAATATCTCGTGATGCACCATCAACCTTCACCTGCAAATCGGATCTAATACCCATGTGTGTCAAATCAATCCTAGATTTTAAGGTATCTTTCGTCTTGCCTTCAATATTAAGAAGTGTGTCGATAATGTGTCGCGTATATTTTCTCGATGTGCATCACATCAAGATTATGCCGCAGATCCAAATATTTCCAATACTCCAAGTCCCACATAGTGGACCTGTGGGTAGACAATTATATCTCTTCTACCCTGCCTCGCCTCCTTTTTCCGCTACCATTATCAGGATGGTTTACTGATGTAATATGCCCGACCTTCTGTAATTCCTCCCGCAACTCATCGTTGGTGGGCCTCTTTGGTGCATCATGGTTTTCATGAACTGCATTGTACACAGGTCTTTGGTATTTTCTAGGACACGGCTTGTCCTTGGCAAGGAAACGATGGTGTCCAATGTAACAGATCTTGCTAAGTATTGCGTATGTCAGTGCTACTTCTTGAGCTTGCGTTGATTTTTCCCTTGAAGAGGAAAGGGTGATGCATCAAAGTAGAGATAAGTAGTTCCCTCAGTTAAGAACCAAGGTATCAATCCAGTAGGAGGCACAAGCAAATATCCAATATATGCACCTGCACAAACTAACAAACACTTTTGCACACAACGCGAAAAAGGGTTGTCAACCCCTTCATGGTCACGAACAAGAGTGAGATCTAATAGAGATAGGTATAGAAGATAAATAAAATAGCAAACTAAAGTAAATATAAAAAAATTGCAGCAAGGTATTTTTGGGTTTTTTGGTTTATAGATCTGAAATATATGATCGAAAATAGACCCAGGGGCCATAGGTTTCACTAGAGGCTTCTCTCTTGAATAAAGCATACGGTGGGTAAACAAATTACTGTTGAGCAATTGATAGAAAGCACATAATTATGACGATATCTAAAGCAATGATCATGAATATAGGCATCACATCCGTGACAAGTAGACCGACTCCTGCCTACATCTACTACTACTACTCCACACATCTACCGCTATCCAGCATGCATCTAGAGTATTAAGTTCATAAGAACGGAGTAACGCCATAAGCAAGATGACATGATGTAGAGGGATAAACTCAAGCAATATGATATAAATCCCATCTTTTTATCCTTGATGGCAACAATACAATACATGCCTCACTACCCCTTTTGTCACTGGGTGAGGACACCGCAAGATTGAACCCAAAACTAAGCACCTCTCCCATTGCAAGAAAAACCAATCTAGTTGGCCAAACCAAACCGATAGTTTGAAGAGAAATACGAAGATATCTTAATCATGCATAAAATAGTTCAGAGAAGACTCAAATAATATTCATAGATAATCTGCTCATAAATCCACAATTCATCGGATCTCAAGAAACGCACCGCAAAAGAAGATTACATCAAATAGAACTCCTAGAACATCGAGGAAAACATTGTATTGAAGATCAAAGAGAGAGAAGAAGCCATCTGGCTACTAGCTATGGACCCTTAGGTCCGTGTAAACTACTCACGCTTCATCGAAAGGGCAGCAAGGTTAATGTAGAGACCCTCCATGATCGAATCCCCACCGGCGGAGTGCCGAAAAAGGCCCCAAGATGGGATCTCACGGGAACAAAAGCTTGCGGCGGTGGAGAAGCATTTTTGGTGCACCCTCTGGTATAGGGGGAATATTTGAGGATTAATGGTGCAGAGATTAGGTCAAGACTGTCCGCCTTGTGGGTCTTCTGGCCTCCTCTCCAAGTCTCGTGGGTTTGTTATGGTCCAAGAAAAATCACCGTAAAGTTTTATTTCATTTGGACTCCATTTGATATTCCTTTTCTGAAAAAGTCAAAACAAGGAAAAAATAGAAACTGGCACTAGGCTCTAGGTTAATAAGTTAGTCCCCAAAATAATATAAAATTGCATATTAATCCATATAAAACATTCAAAACAAATAATATAATTGCATGGAACAATCAAAAATTATAGATACGTTGGAGACGTATCAAGCATGCCCAAGCTTAATTCCTGCTCGTCCTCGAGTAGGTAAATTATAAAAATAGATTTTTTGATGTGAAATGCTACCTAACATATTTATCAATGCAAATTTCTTTATTGTGGCATGAATGTTTAGATCCATAAGATTCAAAACAAAAGTTTAATATTGTCATAAAAATAACAATACTTCAAGCATACTAAGAAAGCAATTATGTCTTCTTAAAATAACATGGCCAAAGAAAGTTATCCCTACAAAATCATATAGTCCGGCTATGCTCCATCTTCATCACACAAAGTATTTCATCATGGACAACCCCGATGACAAGCCAAGCAATTGTTTCATACTTTTAGTGTTCTCAAACTTTTTCAACTTTCACGCAATACATGAGCGTGAGCCATGGATATAGCACCATATGTGGAATAGAATATGGTGGTTATGGAGAATACAAAAATAAGGTGCAAGTCTCACATCAACTAGGCAAACTAATGGGTTATGAAGATGCCCATCAATTGATATCGATGCAAGTGAGTAGGGATTGCCATGCAACTGATGCACTAGAGCCATATGTTTATGAAAGCTCAAAAAAAACTAAGTGGGTGTGCATCCAACTTGCTCGCTCATGAAGACCTAGGGCAATTTGAGGAAGCTCATCATTGGAATATACAAGCCAAGTTTTATAATAAAATATTCCCACTAGTATATGGAAGTGATAAAATAAGAGACTCTCTCTATCATGAAGAACATGATGCTACTTTGAAGCACAAGTGTGGAAAAGGATAGTAACATTGTCCCTTCTCTCTTTTTATCTCTTTTTTTGCTTGGGCTTCTTTGGCCTCTTTTTTTATTTGGGCTTCTTTGGCCTCTTTTTTTATTTGGGCTTCTTTGGCCTCTTTTATTTTCTTAAAGTCCGGAGACTCATCCCAACTTGTGAGGGAATCATAGCTTCCATCATCCTTTCCTCACATGGGACAATGCTTTAATAATGATGGTCATCACACTTCTATTTACTACAACTCGATACTAGAACAAAGATATGATTCTATAGGAATGCCTCATGCATATGAGAACAACATGACAATGATGGTACGTGTCATAATGAAACGGAATGGTGGAAGTTGCATGGAAATATATCTCAGAATGGCTATGGAAATGCCATAATAGGTAGGTATGGTGGCTGTTTTGAGGAAGGGTATATGGTGGGTTTAATGCACCGGCGAAAGTTGCACGGTACTAGAGAGGCTAGCAATGGTGGAAGGGTGAGAGTGCGTATAATCCATGGACTCAACATTAATCGTAAAGAACTCACATACTTATTGCGGAAGTTTATTAGCCATCAAAACATAGTACTAATACGCATGCTCCTAGGGGGATAGATTGGTAGGAAAATACCATCGCTCGTCCCTGGCCGCCAGTCATAAGGAAGATAATCAAAAAATAAATCATGCTTCGACTTCATCACATAGCAGTTCACCATACGTGCATGCTACAGGAATCACAAACTTTAACACAGGTATTTCTACCAATCCACAATTACTCACTAGCATGACTCTAATATCACCATCTTTATATCTCAAAACAAATGCAAGGAATCAAACTTCTCATATATTCAATGCTCTTTATATGAAAGTTTTTATTATATCCCTCTTGGATGCCCATCATATTAGGACTAAATTCATAACTTAAGAAAATTACCATGCTGTTTAAGACTCTCAAATTAATATATGTGAAGCATGAGAGTTCAACAATTTCTATAAAATAAAACCACCGCCGTGCTCTAAAAAGATATAAGTGAAGCACTAGAGCAAACTGCCTAGCTCAAAAGATATAAATGAAGCACAGAGAGTATTCTAATAAATTCACGATTAAAGTGTGTCCCTCTCAAAGTGTGTGTACAGCAAGGATGATTGTGGCAAACTAAAAATCAAAGACTCATATCATACAAGTCGCTCCAAGAAAAACACAAATCATGTGGTGAATAAAAATATAGCCTCAAGTAAATTTACCGATGGATTGAAGACGAAAGAGGGGAGGCCATCCAGGACATCCCCAAGCTTAGATGCTTGGTTATCCTTGAATATTACCTTGGGGTGCCTTGGGCATCCCCAACCTTAGGCTCTTGCCACTCCTTATTCCATATTCCATCAAATCTTTACCCAAAACTTGAAAACTTCACAACACAAAACTCAATAGAAAACTCGTATGATCCATTAGTATAATAAAATAAATCACCACTTTAGGTACTGTTGTGAACTTTATAAATTTATATTGGTATTAAATCTACTGCATTCCAACTTCTACATGGTTCATAGCCCCCCCCCCCCGATACTACCCATAGATTCATTAAAATAAGCAAACAACACATGAAAAACATAATCTGTCAAAAATAGAAAAGTCTATAGAAATCTGGAAATTTTGTATACTTTTGTAACTCTAAAAATTCTTAAAAGTTAGGACAACCTAGGAAATTTGTATATAAATCTTTTGTAAAAAAATCAGATCAAAAGCATGCTTCTGTGAATTTTATAAATTCCAGGAATGAGCGCAAAAGTTTTTGTTTTTCAGCAAAATCAAATCAACTATCACCATACACCATCCCAATGGTCTTACTTGGCTCAGACACTAATAAAAACACTAAAACACAATTACTATAGAAGTAATAATGTGTATTTATTCAAGAACATTAGCAAAAACAAAAAACACAAAAATAAAATTGGATTGCCCAACCATCGCTATTGTTTAACGCCCCTAGCTAGACATAAAACATAGATCTAGGTTTTATCATCTTTGGTATGCAATCCATAATTAGCCCTCATAATAGATTCATATGGCAACTTAATTTTATCTCTTGGAAAGTGTTCCATGCCCTTCCTTAATGGAAATTGAAATCTAATGTTTCCTTCTTTCATATCAATAATTGCACCAATCGTTCTAAGGAAAGGTCTACCAATAATAATATGACATGTAGGATTGCAATCTATATCAAGCACAACAATATCTACGGGAACATAATTCATATTATCAACAATAAGAACATTATTAATCCTTCCCATAGGTTTATAAATAGTGGAATCCACTAGATGAAAATTCAAAGAACAATCATCAAGTTTGTGGAAACCGAGCACATCACATAAAGTTTTCGAAATAGTGGAAACACTAGCACCCAAATCACACGAAGAATTGAACTCATAATCTTTAATTTTAATCTTAATAGTAGGTTCCCACTCATCATAAAGCTTTCTTGGGATAGAAACTTCCAATTCAAGTTTTTCTTCAAACGATTTCATCATAGCATCAACGATATGTTTAGTAAAAGCTTTATTTCAATTATAAGCATGAGGTGAATTAAGCATTGATTGTAACTAGGAAATACAATCTATAAAAGAGAAATTATCATAATTAATGTCCTTGAAATCCAAAAGAGTGGGTTCATCACTACTTAAGGTTTTGACCTCTCCAATCCCACTTTTGTCAATTTTTTCATTAAGATCTTCACCCTCCAAATTATAGGGACGCCTTCTAGATAAAGTTGACCCATGTAAAGTCCCATCTTTATCAAGATTTATACTAGCAAAAAAAGATTCAATAGGGGTCACACCAATCACTTTAAGATCTTCATCATTATTTTCACAAAAATTGGAAGAACATGCTTTTATAAACCAATCTCTCTTAGCACACATCCTAGAGGTTCTTTCTCTACTTCCATTAATGGAAACTTGGATGGCCTTTAGAGATCCATTAATATCAATCTTGGGTGGAATAGATCTAATCTTAAAAGAATCAAACTCATGAGAAATTCTATCAACGTTCCTGGCCAAATCATCAATCTTAAGCAATTTTCCTTCGACAATAGCATTGAAAATCTTTTGAGAATTAATGAAATATTCAATATTTTTCTCAAGATCAGAGGGTATTTTATTATAATTTCCATAAGAATTGTTGTAGGAATTTCCATAATTATTAGAGGAATTACTAGGAAACTGCCTAGGGTTGAAATTACCTCTATATGCATTAGTACCAAAATTGTTCCTACCAACAAAATTCACATCCATAGATTCATTATTATTCTCAATCAAAGTGGACAAAGGAATATCATTAGGATCAATAGGAGCACTATTACTAGCAATCAATTTCATAATTTCATCTAACTTTCCTCTCAAAGTATTAATCTCTTCAATTGCATGCACTTTTTTACTAGTAGAAGATCTTCCGGTATGCCATTGAGAGTAATTTGCGATAATATTATCTAGGAGTTTAGTAGCTTCTCCTAATGTAATTTCCATAAAAGTACCTCCCGCGGCGGACTAAAAGATTTCTAGATGCAAAATTCAATCCGGCATAAATTTTTTGTATGATCATCCATAAACTTAAACCATGAGTAGGGCAATTTCTTATCATCAATTTCATACTCTCCCAAGATTGTGCAACATGTTCATTATCAAGTTGCTTAAAATTCATTATATAGTTCCTAAGGGAGATGATTTTAGCGGGAGGAAAATACTTGGAAATAAAAGCATCTTTACACTTATTCCATGAATCGATACTATTTTTAGGCAAAGACGAAAACCAAGTTTTAGCACGATCTCGTAGTGAAAACGAAAAGAGCTTCAATTTAACAATATCATTATCCACATCTTTTTTCTTTTGCATATCACACAACTCAACTAAAGTGTTTAGATGGGATGCGGCATCTTCATTAGGACTACCAGAAAATTGTTCTTTCATAACACGATTCAACAAAGCAGCATTAACTTCATAAAATTCCGCACTAGCGGCAGGAGAAATCAGAGTACTAATAAAATCATTATTATTAGTGTTGGAAAAGTCACACAACTTGGTATTTTATTGAGACATCATGACAAAGCAAACAATTTAGCACACAAGAAAACAAAAAGAAAACGAAAAGACGAATGAAAGAAGGGTGAATAAAAAGGAAAATATTTTTGTGTTTTTCTGAAAATGTTTTAGAAGTGGGGGAGAGGAAAATCAGAGGCAAATGGGAAATAATGTAAGTGCAAGAGATGAGAGTTTATGATAGGTACTTGGTAGCCTTGATGTAGAACCTCCCTAGCAATGGCGCCAGAAATTCTTCTTGCTACTTCTTGAGCGTGCATTGATTTTTCCCTTGAAGAGGAAAGGGTGACGCAGCAAAGTAGAGATAAGTATTTCCCTCAGTTAAGAACCAAGGTATCAATCCAGTAGGAGGCACAAGCAAGTCTCCAATATATTCACCTGCACAAACTAACAAACACTTCCACACAACATGCAAAAGGGGTTGTCAATCCCTTCACGGTCACGAACAAGAGTGAGATCTAATAGAAATAGGTATAAAAGATAAATAAAATAGCAAACTAAAGTAAATATAAATAAATTGCAGCAAGGTATTTTGGGTTTTTTGGTTTATAGATCTGAAAATATATAATGGAAAATAGAGCCGGGGGGCATAGGTTTCACTAGAGGCTTCTCTCTTGAATAAATCATATGATGGGTAAACAAATTACTGTTGAGCAATTGATAGAAAAGCACATAATTATGAAGATATCTATGGCAATGATCATGAATATAAGTATCACGTCCGAGACAAGTAGACCGACTCCTACCTGCATCTACTACTATTACTCCACACATCGACCGCTATGCAGCATGCATCTAGAGTATTAAGTTCATAAGAACGGAGTAACACCTTAAGAAAGATGACATGATGTAGAGGGATAAACTCAAGCAATATGATATAAACCCCATCTTTTTATCCTTGATGGCAACAATGCAATACGTGCCTCGGTACCCCTTTTGTCACTAGGTGAGGACACCGCAAGATTGAACCCAAAACTAAGAACCTCTCCCATTGCAAGAAAAACCAATCTAGTTGGACAAACCAAACCGATAGTTCGAAGAGAAATACAAAGATATCTTAATCATGCATAAAAGAGTCTAGAGAAGACTCAAATAATATTCATAGATAATCTGATCATAAATCCACAATTCATCAGATCTCAAGAAACGCACCGCAAAAGAAGATTACATCGAATAGAACTCCAAGAACATCGAGGAGAACATTGTATTGAAGATCAAAGATAGAGAAGAAGCCATCTAGCTACTAGCTATGGATCCTTAGGTTCATGTTTAACTACTCACACTTCATCGAAAGGGCAGCAAGGTTGATGTAGAGGCCCTCCATGATCGAACCCCCCTTCAGCGGAGTGCCGGAAATGGCCCCAAGATGGGATCCCACAGGAACAGAAGCTTGCAGCGGTGGAAAAGTATTTTTGGTGTGCCCTCTGATATAGGGGGAATATTTGAGGATTTATAGTGCAGATATTAGGTCAAGACGGTCTACGAGGGGCCCACAAGCCAGGGGCGCCCCCCTAGGGAACGTCCCCATGGCTTGTGGACGCCTCGTGGGTCTTCTGGCCTCCTCTCCAAGTCTCGTGGGTTTCTTCTGGTCCAAAAAAATCATCGTAAAGTTTTATTCCGTTTGGACTCCGTTTGATATTGCTTTTCTGAAAAAGTCAAAAACAAGGAAAAACATAAACTGACACTAGGCTCTAGGTTAATTAGTTAGTCCCAAAAAATAATATAAAATAGCATATTAATGCATATAAAACATTCAAAACAGATAATATAATAGCATGGAACGATCAAAAATTATAGATATGTTGGAGACGTACCAGACAACAGATTCTTGTCACAGCGAACACATGCATTGTAACCATGTGTTGTTCGCCCTGACATAGTGCCCAAAGCCGGGTAATCATGGATGCACCAAATTATAATAGCACGCACAAAGAAATCTGCTCGTGGGCTACTATATAGGTCTCGAGTGAGAACACCCCTCCATAGCTTTTGAAGTTCCTCCACAAGAGGCTCCATGAATAAATCAAAATCCTTTCTAGGACTTTTTGGGCCTAGGATGAGCAAGGCCATCATTTAGTTTGATTCTTTGGTGCAGACATTTGGTGGCATGCTGTAAGGGATAACAAGCACTAGCCACATGCTATATGTGGCGCTCTGGTGGACAAATGGGTTGAATCCATCTGTAGCTAAGCCAAATCTAATGTTTCTCGGCTCAGCAGCAAACTTTTTGTGTTTCAGATTGAAGCTTGTACAATCACTACCATGAGATGGATGGCTCATTACATTCCGATCTTTGTACTCCTAGTTCCTAGAATGCCACAGTACATCCTCTCTTGTTTGAGCATCATGAAACAACCTATGCAATCTTGGTATAATTGGAAATTGTCTCAGAACCTTATGAGGAATCTTCTTCATAGCATCATCATCTTTACATCTTGATGATTTGCATTTTGGGCATTCGCTTAAGTTGGCATAATCCTTCTGGAAATAGAACACAATTATTCTCACAAACATGGATCATATCATATCCAATTCCAACTACACGAAGGAAATTCTTCATTTTACTTTAGGTGTGTGGCAGCTCAAACGCATCTGGGTGAGATTTGCGGAAAGCAGTCAACAACACATCAAATGATTTATTGGTCATCCGCTCAGATGTCTTCACCTGAAGAAAGGTTCCCATGGCTGAGAATACTCATAGCTTATTCCCTGGGATGACTGTCATGTCGCATTGTTCCAACATGTGGGCCCACCATTTTACTCGTGTAGGTGTAAGTTCGCGAAATATGCGAGCATTTCGTAGCATTGTTTCAATGTTGGTCAAAATCACTGCTCTGTCGCCACCTCTTCCCCCTCCTCTTCCTCCCGAGCATCAGGCAGATCAAGATGGTGATCTGCTGCTTCCACATAGTTAGTAACATTAACGTTCATAGCTTCACCATGTTGAACCCACCTAGTATATTAATGTCTACTACGCAACTTTATTCTTGTAGACTCGTGTTGGGCCTCCAAGCGCAGAGTTTTGTGGGAAAGTAGCAATTTTCCCTCAACTGGATGACCTTAGGTTTATCAATCCGTGGGAGGTGTAGGATCAAGATGGTCTCTCTCAAACAACCCTGCTACCAAATAACAAAGAGTCTCTTGTGTCCCTAGCACACCAAATACAATGGTAAATTGTATAGGTGCAGTAGTTTGGCGAAGAGATGGCGATACAAGTGTAATATGGATCGTAATAGTAACAATAAAAAACAACAAGGTAGCAATTGATAAAATGGAGCACAAATGTTATTGCAATTCTTGAAAATGAGGCCTATGGTCCGTACTTTCGCTAGTGCAATCTCTCAACAATGCTAATATAATTGGATCATATAACCATCCCTCAACGTGCGATGAAGAATCACTCCAAAGTTCTTATCTAGCAGAGAACATAAGAAGAAATTGTTTGTAGGGTACGGAACCACCTCAAAGTTATTCTTTCTGATTGATCTATCCAAGAGTTCGTACTAAAATAACACCAAGTTATCCTTTCCGGTTAATCTATCTGAGAGTTCGTACTAAAATAACACCATATGATACACATGAACCAACTCTAATGTCACCTAGATACTCCAATGTCACCGCGAGTATCCGTGAGTTGATTATACGATATGCATCAAACAATTTCAGATTCATAATACTCAATCCAATACAAACAACCTCAAAGAGTGCCCCAATATTTCTACCAGAGAAACCAAGACGAGAACGTGCATCAACCCCTATGCATACATTACCCCAATGTCACCTCGGGAAAGAGTTGAGTGCCAAAACACATATCAAGTGAATCAATATGATACCGATTGTCACCACAGGTATTCATAGCAAGACATACATCAAGTGTTCCCAAATCCATAAAAGTATTCAATCCGATAATAACGAAATATCAAAGGTAAAACTCAATTCATCACAATGAGATAGAGGGGAAAACACCATATGATACAACTATATTAACAAAGCTCACGATACATCAAGATCGTGCCAAATCAAGAAAACAAGAGAGAGAGAGAGAGAGAGAGAGAGAGAGAGAGAGATCAAACACATAGCTACTAGTACAAACCCTCATCCCCGAGGGTGGAATACTCCCTCCTCATCATGGTGGCCGCCGGGATGATGAAGATAGCCTTCGGTGATGATTTCCCCCTGCCGGAACGGGGTCTAGATTTGTTTTTCATGGCTACACAGGCTTGCGGTGGCAGAACTTCTGATCTAGGGTTATTTCTGGGGGTTTCAGAATATATAGGATTTTTGGGTGCCAATTTCACGCGAAGATGGGCCACGACGGGCCCACAAGACACCAAGGCACGCTAGAGGGGGTTGGCGCACCCTGGTGGGTTGTGGCCACCTCGTGGCTCTTCTACCCCTGCCATGAAGCTTCTAGTGCCTCTTTTGTTCCAAAGACATCGTCAAAAAGTTTCGTTGCATTTAGAAAACTTTTATTTCTGCACAAAAAAAAACACCATGGTAGTTCTGCTAAAAACAGCGTCAGTCCAGGTTAGTTCAATGCAAGTCATACCAAAACCATACAAAAAATTTGTAAACATGGGATGAATAATTCATACATTATAGATATGTTGGAGACGTATCAACATCCCCAAGCTTAATTCCTACTCGTCCTCGAGTAGGTAAATGATAAAAGAAATAATTTATGAAGTGTAAATGCTTGCATAGTGCATAAGTTTGATCAATGATAATTTCAATCACTTATCCTAGCATCATAACAACTCGTTCTCATAATACACATCATGATAAAGTAGCAATTGAAAACGGAATTTTTTATACGGAATGCTACCTATCATATTCATCATATAGTCTTTTCTTTTGTAGCATGGACAGTTGGACTTGAATGATCCAAAGCAATATTCTAATTTGACATGAGGACATTTATACCTACTAATAAAGCAAGGTGTGTTTCTCCAATATTTTCATCCGTTCACCGCCGAAAATATTTTTTCCCTATCCGAGGTGGTACTAAATTTTTGTGTGTCTCTCCACTAGAAAAGACAAAAAAATTGTCCAGAATTCCGCTATTGGGCCAGGCGCACTCCAGCCCAACAAAGCCCACCCAGTAATTATCCTGCCCATGCGTTGGGAGGACCTTATTTGTCGCACGTCACGACAAATCATTGAAGGTACTCACAGGTCACCCAAGAATGGGCCGGCCCATTTTTGTTTGTTCAATGTTCTGTTTCTGTTTTGTTTTCATTTCCCCTTCTTTCTCTTTATTTTTCCGTGAACTAAAAATATACAAAATATATTCAGAATTTCATTTTTTGTTCAAATATTCAAACAAAATTAGCATTAAAAATTTTTATTCCTGTTTTGAAAAATATTAGAAATTTAAAAATATCTGGTTTTGGAATTTCGTCAACATTTAAAAATGTTGCCATTTAAAAAATCAGAATTGTTGGTGACTTTTTTATAAAATTATTATTTTTAAAAATGCTCCATATTAAAAAAATATTCCTATTTTTGTGCAAATTAAAAAAAAACAGAATAATGTTTCCTTGCAAGAATACATTTTTAAAATTGTTTTGAATGTTCCCGTTTCAAAGAAAATCTTCACATTTTTTAAAACTGTCCGGGGTTTCAAAAAAAGTTAATGTTTCAAAGAATATTTGGCAGTTCATCTTTCTTTGAATGTTCCAAAAAATAAAAAATATCAATCTGTCGTATTTCGTAAATATTCGCGCTGGACAGTAGTTAGCAGCACGCGTTTGTTAATCCTGGTTGGATATAAATTAAAATATTTGTGGGCATGTGCCAATAAAAGAGAATATATTGTTTGGCTCTAATTAAAAAAATGTGGATATGTGAGCGCTAAAATAATCCAAGAGAATAAACCGTCATAATGAAGGGATATTCATGCCTGATTAAGCTTATGAAACATGATTTATGCGCTGAAATTAGTAATCCATCAGGTTATGCCTTCGTAGGATAGTGATCCAAACAACCGTGTCCCGAAGGTCTTCACACATCCACCAAATGAGGAGGCATGCACAACCCTAAGATGGAGGCGGACGCAAAAGAAAAGGGCATGAGCTGGGTGCTCGCCACCACGCCTACCAACCTCACCACTATCAAGATTTCACGGTCCAAACATGTACAATGAGAAGACTGTAATTCGTTGCTTTGTCGCCTACCGTTGTGGAGACCCTTTTTTTGTGGACACATCGATTATCTCTCCCGTTGTAACGCACGGGCATATGTGCTAGTCAATACTCAAGCATATCAACACGCAACCATGTCCTTCAAAATACCAACACTAAAGAAAGCTATCCCTAGCCCATTATGCTCAATCATTGATCCATTCATGAAACACAATCGAATATTGGCTATGCCCAATGCACAAGTATGATAATAGTTCTCCCTAGTAGGTGCTTTATAAGAGAAGATAGAGACTCAATAAAAATAAAAATTGCATAAAGTAAATAGATAGGCCCTTCGCAGAGGGAAGCAGAGATTTGTAGAGGTTCCAAAGCTCAAAGTTTGAATTGAGAGATAAAAATATTTTGAGAGGCATACTTTTCCCTTCAACGAAAACGACTGAGAATTCACTGGTGCGCGTCAGTGCTATACAAACAGTTTTAACCCCTTTCCGCGATGACATTTGGAACCGTCGCCTAGTGAGTGTGGGCGATAGGGGGGTCCTTCCCACACGACCCAGAAACCGTCGGGGATAGGCCCTCCTGGCACACACGCTCGGCAAAATGAGGTCGTGTGCGACCGGCAAGCGCTCAAATGTGGAAATACGTACAATAGAGCTAAAAATACAATTATACAGGCGAAATTGTTTTCGGTTGCAAGTACATCCCACACAGTTAGTCCCCACTAAACATTTCCGTTCGCATGTACATCCCACACAATCGCTCCAAGGAAAACGTTTCCGTTTGCAGGTCCATCACACACAATTTTTCCCATTAAATCGTTTGTGATAGCGTTGCCATTGCAGACTATATTAACAATTTTATTGTTTGTGTTATTGAATGCATCACACACGGTCCTTAGAAGAAACTGTGTGGCAAAGGCTGTCCATCACACATAGTTTCTATGTGGTAAACGTTTGCACAAGGTGGCCTAACGCAAACAATTTTCAAGAGAAAGTCGTGTGTGACTGTTCATTGATCCAACATGGTTTATTCCTAGAAACTGTGTGCGTTGCCTGAGGTCATCGCCTACGGTATTTTTCAATAACCGTTTGCAATAGCAAAACCCAATTAGCAGGCTAATTGCCCTATTATTAATAATCCATTTATTAATCTAATTGACATTCATATTAAGCACATAATATATTTCATTTCCATATTAAGGAAGAAGAATTTCATAATTGAAATACATCAGAGTACAACATGATATAGCTTCAGCACTCAGCTTCCCCATTACACAACTGCACCAACACCAAGTTTCACATGCAACATGTAGAGCCTTTCGAAATTAGCATCATAGATGGTATACAAACAGATGCATCTCATCTGGAAAACTGCTGAAGCGGAAGGCAAATATTGATCCTTCATTCATGTTGAAGGTCTTTGCAACTTTAGGCCAGTGCCTATGGATGATTGACCGTCCGTCCTTCGTCCTCTTCAGAAACACTTCAATATTGAACCGTGGGTGTTGTATGAAAACCTTCCTCACCTCCTGACCATAGAGGTGGTTTGAGAGGTAATCATCAGTGAACTGCTTTGGAAAGGCCTGAAAACAAGGATGTCCATAAATATCTTCTCTATATTGGAAATGGGGAAAAGGAATAAAAAAGGCAAGGTATAATAGTTAGTACCATCTTGTAGTGAGCTGATGTCTTCGTCATTGTGCAGACAAAGATCTTGTTGTTTTTTGTCACTAATTTCTTTATCCTAACAATCTTTCAGAGTTTCTTGACTTGACTGATATTCATGGACAACTCATTTCCCCATATGCAAAAAGGGTCGAACAGTGGGTCAAAACCTCTAATAACAGGACCTACATGTGCAAGACCAAATTGTTAAAAACTCAAATATTAGAATGGTTCCTGCAATTGCACAATAATGTGCTATTAGACAATGGACCATGCACGTGCTAACCTCGATTGTAAACCTCAGTGCTTCCCATTGTTTCCCGCCACACATATAAGGTAGTTAGTCATCAGGTTAAGTAAGGGTTCGCATGCTATCAGTAAAATATGTTGATGAAAAATAAGCACATTGCAGATTCATCAGATTAATTCAAGCCACATGGAAAACCCATTTATCCAAACCAAGCATGATTAAGAACTAGGAAATATAGCACTTGTATATGTTTCTCATGTATTAAGTGCAGCCAAATTCAATTTATTTCTCACATGGTATACAATAACAGAATGCAGCCACAACAATTGGACATCGCATTGCAGAATTGAACCATCCAGTTAAGTAAACACCACAACAAATGAACCAAATATTAACTAAGCACCACATTGCACAATATAACATACTCCTAATAGAAGATCAGACAGTTAACCAAACCAAGCATGCTTAACAGCTTGGAAATATAGCAATTGTATTTGTTTCTCATGTATTTAGTACAACCAGATTCGACTTTTTTCTCACATGGTATACAATAACAGAATGCAGCCACAACAATTGGGCATCACATTGCAGAATTGAACCAAACAGTTAACTAAACACCACAACACAAATGAACCAAACGTTAATTGAGCACCACATTGCACAATGTATAACCAAACCAAGCATGCTTGACAACTTGGAAATATAGCAATTGTATTTGTTTCTCATGTATTTTGTAAAGATAAATTCGATTTATTTGTCACATGGAAGACAATACAAAATTGCAGCCTAAAGAATTGAACATCACATTTGCAGAATTGAACCAAACAGTTAACTGAACACCACATTGCATGACATATAGAACATATACTCTAGAGCAGAAGATTGCATGGTAAAAGTAGATAACACAATTCACTAGAATTTGTTAAGGAAAGGCAGTAGCTAGCAAACTTAACATGGGTCCTTATAGTGAGCTAATAAGACAAGCTACTCCTCGTTGTCGGAGATTTCGATGATGATTGGCTCCTTGGACATGGAAGAGGGCAAGGCCTCCGCTTCGTGGGTGCCCTTGTCGTAGTGGTGAGTTGCCTGAGCCGCTCCAGGCACAAACCTGCTGGCTCTCGAGATGAGGTAAGCACGTGCACGCTGAGAAAACGCCTCATAGTCTTCGTCGAAGGCACCGACGGTGGCCTCGAGAAAATGCCACGAGCTATCATTTAAAGCAGCCAACCGCGTCACGGCATCGGCGCGCAAGGCGTCGACGGTGGCCTCGACGGCTAGGTGCTCCTCCAAGATCTGGGGGTCGGCACGAATGGCAGCCATCGCGACCTCATCCGCGCATGCGGCTGTGATTTGCTTCCTTGCCGCCAAATGCTCCTTGCATGGTGAGACGTCTCCAACGTATCTATAATTTATGAAGCACTCATGCTATTATATTATCTGTTTCGGATGTTTACGGGCTTTATTATACATTTTTATATTATTTTTGGGACTAACCTATTAACCGGAGGCCCAACCCATATTGTTGTTTTCTTGCCTATTTTAGTGTTTCGAAGAAAAGGAATATCAAACGGAGTCCAAACGGAGTGAAACCTTCAGGAATGTGATTTTTGGAACGAACATGATCTAGGAGACTTGGAGTTGAAGTCAAGGAAGCCTCGCGGTGGCCACAAGGGTGGGGGGAGCCCCACCCCTATTGGGTGCGCCCCCTATCTCGTGGGCCCCTCGAGCGTCCCCCGACCGCCTTCTTTCCCCTATATATTCCCATATACCCTAAAAACATCGAATCACAAGATAGATCAGGAGTTCCGCCACCGCAAGCCTCTGTAGCAATATGGAAGTAATAAAAGCGACGGACTGCATAATAAAGGTTCATATCACAAGTGGCAATATAAAGTGACGTTCTTTTGTATTAAGATTTTGTGCATCCAACCCTAAAAGCACATGACAACCTCTGCTTCCATCTACGAAGGGCCTATCTTTTACTTTATGTCTTTTACCTTATGCAAGAGTCAAGGTGATCTTCACCTTTCCCTTTTTTCATTTTATCCTTTGGCAAGCACCTCGTGTTGGAAAGATCATGATATATATATATATATATATATATATATATATATATATATATATCCAATTGGATGTAAGTTAGCATGAACTATTATTGTTGACATCACCCAAAGGTGAATACGTTGGGAGGCAACACTATAAGCCCCTATCTTTCTCAGTGTCCGACTAAAACTCTATAACCATAAGTATTGCGTGAGTGTTAGCAATTGTAGAAGACTATATGATAGTTGAGTATGTGAAGTTTGCTAAATCAAAGCTCTGACATAGACCCTTCCTGAAAATAAGATGAATTGTAATTGTTTGATGACTGAGAATAAAGTTTGCTAGTTTTCAAGAAAGTTTAAAGTCTATGCTTAAACATGTGAATAGCTTGTTACTTGATCTTGAGAAGTTTTATGAGATGAACTACTGTTACGACATATAATCATGCTAGAAAAGGTGATTGAAATTACCATTGATCAAACTTGTGCACCTGCTAGCATTCACACTTCATAAATTCTTTCTTTTATCATTTACCTACTCGAGGACGAGCAGGAATTAAGCTTGGGGATGCTGATATGTCTCCAACCTATCTATAATTTATGAAGCATTCATGCTATTATAGTATCTGTTTTGGATGTTTACGGGCTTTATTATACACTTTTATATTATTTTTGGGACTAACCTATTAACCGGAGGCCCAACCCATATTGTTGTTTTCTTGCCTATTTCAGTGTTTCAAAGAAAAGGAATATCAAACGAGTCCAAACAGAATGAAACCTTCGGGAGTGTGATTTTTGGAACGAACGTGATCCAGGAGACTTGGAGTTGAAGTCAAGGAAGCCTCGAGGTGGCCACGAGGGTAGGGGCGCCCCCCTACTGGGTGCACCCCCCTGTCTCGTGGGCCCCTCGAGCGTCCCCCGACCGACTTCTTTCACCTATATATTCCCATATACCCTAAAAACATCGAAGCACAAGATAGATTGGGAGTTCCGCCGCCGCAAGCCTCTGTAGCCACCAAAAACCTCTCGGGAGCCTGTTCCGGCACCCTGCCGGAGGGGGAATCCCTCACCGGTGGCCATCTTCATCATCCCGGCGTTCTCCATGATGAGGAGGGAGTAGTTCACCCTCGGGGCTGAGGGTATGTACCAGTAGCTATGTGTTTGATCTCTCTCTCATGTTCTCTCTATGGCACGATCTTGATGTATCGCGAGCTTTGCTATTATAGTTGGATCTTATGATGTTTCTCCCCCTCTACTCTCTTGTGATGAATTGAGTTTTCCCTTTGAAGTTATCTTGTCGAATTGAGTCTTTAAGGATTTGAGAACACTTGATGTATGTCTTGCCGTGCTTATGTGTGGTGACAATGGGATATTCACGTGATCCACTTGATGTATGTTTTGGTGATCAACTTGCGGGTTCCGCCCATGAACCTATGCATAGGGGTTGGCACACGTTTTCATCTTGACTCTCCGGTAGAAACTTTGGGGCACTCTTTGAAGTACTTTGTGTTGGTTGAATAGATGAATCTGAGATTGTGTGATGCATATCGTATAATCATGCCCACGGATACTTGAGGTGACAATGGAGTATCTAGGTGACATTAGGGTTTTGGTTGATTTGTGTCTTAAGGTGTTATTCTAGTATGAACTCTTTGATAGATTGAACGGAAAGAATAGCTTCGTGTTATTTTACTACGGACTCTTGAATAGATAGAATAGAAAGGATAACTTTGAGGTGGTTTCGTGCCCTACCATAATCTCTTCGTTTGTTCTCCGCTATTTGTGGCTTTGGAGTGACTCTTTGTTGCATGTTGAGGGATAGTTATATGATCCAATTATGTTATTATTGTTGAGAGAACTTGCACTAGTGAAAGTATGAACCTTATGCCTTGTTTCCTACCATTGCAATACCGTTTACGCTCACTGTTATCGTTTGTTACCTTGCTGTTTTAATATTTTCAGATTACAAAAACCTATATCTATCATCCATATTGCACTTGTATCACCATCTCTTCACCGAACTAGTGCACCTATACAATTTACCATTGTATTGGGTGTGTTGGGGACACAAGAGACTCTTTGTTATTTGGTTGAAGGATTGTTTGAGAGAGACCATCTTCATCCTACGCCTCCCACGGATTGATAAACCTTAGGTCATCCACTTGAGGGAAATTTGCTACTGTCCTACAAACCTCTGCACTTGGAGGCCCAACAACGTCTACAAGAAGAAGGTTGTGTAGTAGACATCAAGCTCTTTTCTGGCGCCATTGTCGGGGAGGCTAGGTAAGCGGCACTCACACCCCGTCAACTAAGCTCTTTTCTGGCGTCGTTGCTGGGGAGGTGAGTGCTTGAAGCTATATCTTTAGATCTTGCAATCGAATCTTTTTTTTTCTTGTTTTATCACTAGTTTAGTCTATAAAAGAAAACTACAAAAAATGTAATTGAGTGTGTCTCATACGCTTCATCTTTTTAATATATTTCGTCACTATGATGAAAAGGAAAATAGTGCTCAAGTGCTAGAAGAAGAAGTCTATAAAATGTTTGGTACGAAATCTTTGTATGATGAGCATGATTGCAATGTTGTTAGTATGAATTCCTTGAATATCCATGATGCTAATGATATGCAAAGCCACAAGCTTGGGGAAACTATGTTTGATGAAGATGATATTTTTCGTCCCCCAAGTTTTGATGAGAATATTTATTATGATGAAAGCATGCCTCCAACTTATGATGATTATATTGATGAAAGTGGATTTGGAGAGGTCATGACTTTATTTAATGATGAATCTACTATTTCGGAAGAGGTTCCAATTGATTATGAGAATAAAGTTCCTATATATGATGATTATTGTGATGACTTGTATGCTATTAAGAATAATGATAACCATGAAACTTGTCATCATGATTTTAGTTTTCAATTGGATTATGCCTCACATGATAATAATTTTGTTGAGTTTGCTCCCACTACTATTCATGAGAAGAAATTTGCTTATGTGGAGAGTAGTATGCTTATAGATCGTGAAAAGAATGCTTTAGGTGCTGGTTATATTGTTGAATTCATTCATGATGCTACTGAAAATTATTATGAAGGAGGAACATATGCTTGTAGGAATTGCAAAAATATTAAGTTTCCTCCCTATGTGTTGAAAATCTTGAAGCTATGCTTGTTTTGCCTTCCTATGCTAGTTGATTAATGTTCCCATAAGTTGTTTTCTCACAAAATCCCCATGCATAGGAAGTGGGTTAGACTTAAATGTGCTAGTCATATGCTTCATGATGCTCCTGTTATGTTTCAATTCTTATCTTTTATGTGAGCATCATTGTCATCATCATGCCTAGGTAGAAAGGCATTAAAGAAAAGCGCTTGTTGTGAGACAACCCAATATTTACCCTTACTGTTTTTGTGTGTTCACATTATTATGCTACTGTAGTAATCATGTTTTATAGGTTTTGTTTCAATAAAGTGCCAACTAAGACCTCTAGGATAGCTTACGGTGATAGTTGTGTTGATCCTGCTGAAAATCAGAAACTTTTGCACCCAGTAAATTAGTTTTGATAATTCACAGAAAAGTTCTTTTGATCTGATTATTTTTGATATGGATTGGTACACAAATTTCTTAGGACGTCCTAATTTTGTAGGATTTCTGGAGTTCCATGAGTATACGTTTGATACAGATTACTACAGACTGTTCTGTTTTTGACAGATTCTGTTTTTCGTGTGTTGTTTGCTTATTTTGATGCATCTATGGATAGTATTAAGTGGTATGAACTATAGATAAGTGGGAATACAGTAGAAATTACACCATTATGAATTTAGAATGAGTTCATTACAGTACCTAAGTGGTGGTTTTATTTTCTTATACTAACGGAGCTTACGAGTTTTCTGTTGAGTTTTGTGTTGTGGAGTTTTCAAGTTTTGGGTAAAGATTCGATGGACTATGGAATAAGGAGTGGCAAGATCCCAAGCTTGGGGATTCCCAAGGCACCCCAAGGTAATATTCAAGGCCAACCAAGTGCCTAGGCTTGGGGATGCCCCGGAAGGCATCCCCTCTTTCGTCTTCGTTCATCAGTAACTTTACTTGGAGCTATATTTTTATTCACCACGTGATATGTGTTTTGCTTGGAGCGTCATTTCCTTTTGTTAGTATTTGCTTGCTGTTATTTATATTAATGTTTTTCATCGTTATTTTCAATAAAAATCTCAAGGATAGCCTTTGCCATGCTTATTTTGCTAGTATACATGTTGCTGTTTGAAAACAGAAAGTTTACCACTGTTGCAAAAATTCCCTAGAAAATTCAAAGAGTGGTATAATGTTGAAACCTTTTGCATAATAAGATCTGATAAATTTACTACAGTGTGAATTTTCTCTCATAATTGTTGGAGTTAGGGAAGTATGATGAATCTTGCATTCTTTACAGACTATACTGTTTTGGCAGATTGCTGTTATGTTTGCATTGTTTGCATATCTTTGCTTGTTTAATGATTCTATTTGAGGATAGGAGTATTAAATATGCAGAGGCATTTAGTATGCAATGTTGAATAATAATTCTAGTGATTTGTTACAGTAGAAAATGATAAGGTTTTGCATTGGTTTATACTAACTTATCTCACGAGTTCTTGTTGAGTTTTATGTGGATGAAGTTTTTGAGAAATAGAGAAACCATGATGTGAGAGGAATTAAGGAGACACAAAAGCTCAAGCTTGGGGATGCCCAAGGCACCCCAAGATAATATTTCAAGAAGTCTCAAGCATATAAGCTTGGGGATGCCCTGTTAGGCATCCCACCTTTCTTCTTCAACAATTATCGGTTAGTATCAGTTGAACCTAAGTTTTTGCTTGTTCACATGAGTTGTGCTATCCTTGCAATGTCATTTTATTTTGCTTTGCTTGCTGCTTGAATAAAGTACTTAAGATCTGAAATTCTTTAATGAGAGAGAGTCTTAACATAGTTACATAATTATTTAGCTACTCATTGATCTTCACTTATATCTTTTTGGATTAGTTCGTCATTTACTCGTGTGCTTCACTTATATCCTATGAGTAAATGGTTGAATGAGTTGAATATCATAAATATGAAATCATATATGTTTCATTTGCTTATCCCATGGGGAGTAATGACTTCACATCTAAGAAGTAGAGGTTGTAAGTTTATTGAAGATTAGCAAACATTGTATTGGTCATTTGAACAATTCATGAAAGAATATTGAAGGAAGAGAGATTTCACATATAAATATACTATCATGGACATATTTTATAATTGTGATCACTCATTAAGTATGACATGCTAAAGAGTTTGCTATTATAGTTGGATCTTATGATGTTTCTCCCCCTCTACTCTCTTGTGATGAATTGAGTTTTCCCTTTGAAGTTATCTTGTCGGATTGAGTCTTCAAGGATTTGAGAACACTTGATGTATGTCTTGCCGTGCTTATCTGTGGTGACAATGGGATATTCACGTGATCCACTTGATATATGTTTTGGTGATCAACTTGCGGGTTCTGCCCATGAACCTATGCATAGGGGTTGGCACACGTTTTCGTCTTGACTCTCCGGTAGAAACTTTGGGGCACTCTTTGAAGTACTTTGTGTTGGTTGAATAGATGAATCTGAGATTGTGTGATGCATATTGTATAATCATGCCCACTGATACTTGAGGTGACAATGGAGTATCTAGGTGACATTAGGGTTTTGGTTGATTTGTGTCTTAAGGTGTTATTCTAGTATGAACTCTATGATAGATTGAACGGAAAGAATAGCTTCATGTTATTTTACTACGGACTCTTGAATAGATAGAACAGGAAGGATAACTTTGAGGTGGTTTCGTACCCTACCATAATCTCTTTGTTTGTTCTCCGCTATTAGTGGATTTGGAGTGACTCTTTGTTGCATGTTGAGGGATAGTTATATGATCCAATTATGTTATTATTGTTGAGAGAACTTGCACTAGTGAGAGTATGAACCTTATGCCTTGTTTCCTACCATTGCAATACCATTTACGCTCACTTTTATTGTTTGTTACCTTGCTGTTTTTATATTCTCAGATTACAAAAACCTATATCTATCATCCATATTGCACTTGTATCACCATCTCTTCGCCGAACTAGTGCACCTATACAATTTACCATTGTATTGGGTGTGTTGGGGACACAAGAGACTCTTTGTTATTTGGTTGCAGGGTTGTTTGAGAGAGACCATCTTCATCCTACGCCTCCCACGGATTGATAAACCTTAGGTCATTCACTTGAGGGAAATTTGCTACTGTCCTACAAACCTCTGCACTTGGAGGACCAACAATGTCTACAAGAAGAAGGCTGTGTATAGACATCAGGCGGCGCTTATTTGGTGGAGGGGTCATTGATTTGGGTGGAAGGTGTCGTGCTCGCGTTGGCGGTCGGGGCATGTGGGATGTGGAAGGAGGAGGAGGATGGGGTCGGGTGTGGATTACAAACACGATATGTGAACATCACAAACGATTCAGATAGCTTAACCCGTGTGTGATGAGTTTGAACGTCAAAAATTTTGGTTCGAATTTCCATGGGAACAGTGGTCATCCACATCATTGCATAATTTGGGTACACAAAGGAGACTACAGCACACCACACTTCTTAATCGAGGAAGTTCAGCAATTAAACAGAGCTAGGTGACCTAAACATTACTCTAACAAATTAAAGACCGGCGCTCTTAATTAAACAAAACAAAGAGTACTACTACGGCTGGTGCTCGTCGATCTCCGCCGCCGCCTCCATGTCCGGCTTGCACCCGACGATCTCCTGGGGAAGGGGCTCTGAGGGAGTCCTGGACTAGGGGGTGTCCGGATAGCCGAACTATCATCATCGGCCGGACTCCAAGACTATGAAGATACAAGATTGAAGACTTCGTCCCGTGTCCGGAGGGGACTTTCCTTGGCGTGGAAGGCAAGCTTGGCGATACGGATATGTAGATCTCCTACCATTGTAACCAACTCTGTGTAACCCTAGCCCTCTCCGGTGTCTATATAAACCGGAGGGTTTTAGTCCATAGGACATAACAACAATCATACCATAGGCTAGCTTCTAGGGTTTAGCCTCCTTGATCTCGTGGTAGATCCACTCTTGTACTACCCATATCATCAATATCAATCAAGCAGGAGTAGGGTTTTAGCTCCATCGAGAGGGCCCGAACCTGGGTAAAAACATTGTGTCCCTTGTCTCCTGTTACCATGCGCCTAGACGCACAGTTCGGGACCCCCTACCCGAGATCCGCCGGTTTTGACACCGACATTGGTGCTTTCATTGAGAGTTCCTTTGTGTCGTCACCGATAGGCTCGATGGCTCCTTCGATCATCAACAACAACGACGCAGTCCAGGGTGAGACTTTTCTCCCCGGACAGATCTTCGTATTCGGCGGCTTTGCACTGCGTGCCAATTCGCTTGGCCATCTAGAGCAGATCGAAAGCTACGCCCCTGGCCGTCAGGTCAGATTTGGAAGTCTAAACTTCACGGCTGACATCCGCGGAGACTTGATCTTCGATGGATTTGAGCCACAGCCGAGCGCGCCGCACTGTCACGATGGGCATGATCTAGCTCTGCTGCCGGACAGTGCCCTGGAGGCCGCACATGAGTCCGCTCCGACCCTCAATTCGGAGACGGCTGCGCAGATCTAGGACGGGTGGCTAGACACCGCCTCGGGGGCTGCAACCTCTACGGTGATGGAGCCGAATACTGACCTCGTCCCTTGTGAAGCTCGTGACTCCGAGGTGCCGGACTCCTCGCCGGACTCCGAACCTCCCGCGCCCCGACCAATCGAATCCGATTGGGCGCCGATCATGGAGTTCGCCACTGCGGACATCTTTCAACACTCACCTTTCAACGACATCTTGAATTCGCTAAAGTATCTCTCGTTATCAGGAGAGCCCTAGCCGGACTGCGGTCAGGACGGTTGGGATGCGGACGATGAAGAAATTCAAAGCCCACCCACCACCCACTTAGTAGCCACGGTCGACGATCTAACCGACACGCTAGACTTCGACTCTGAAGACATCGACGGTATGGACGATGATGCTGGAGACGACCAAGAACCAGCGCCTACTGGGCACTGGAAAGCCACCTCGTCATATGACATATACATGGTGGATACAGCAAAAGGAAGCGATAACGAGGGACAACGGGACGCGGCGAAGGATAATTCCCCCGAAAAACAACCAAAACGGCGATGCAAGCGCCGCCCGAAGTCCCGCCTCGATAACAACAGCACCCATACTGAACCAGCCATAGAGCAGGGCGAACCAGTGGACGACGAACATGCCACCAAGCAACCATCCGAACAGGATGAATTGGACGAGCAACCCATCCCCGGCGAAAGCAACAGTCCAGACGATCTTACGCCGGACACATCACCGGAGCATAAGAACCTTCACAAAAGGCTCGTTGCCACTGCAAGAAGTTTGAAGAAGCAGAAGCGGAAGCTCAAAACAGCGGAAGACGTACTCAGAATGAGATGGAGCAAAGTACTCAAGACCGCAGACAAATACGGCGATAGTCACCAAGCAAAGAGCTATCCGAAACGCAAGCTGTTGCCCGAATTTGACGAGGAGGCCATAGAGACCCCACTGTCAAAAAATAAAGAGGCCGCCTGGCCGGATAGATGACCAGATGACAGGCTAAGAGCGGCAAGCGGCGCCGCACACAAGCCGGCACACGATCCACATAAGGATCCTCGCAAAAAGGATGGCTCGGTCAGGTCCATCTATGGGCCAAAAAAGAAGACTCCAGGAAGCAACACAACCCGCCGAGTGTTCGAAGATAACGACACACCTAAATACAGGGGCGCCGCACACCCACTATGTTTCACCGATGAAGTACTGGGTCATGAATTTCCAGCGGGATTCAAACCCGTAAACATAGAGGCATATGACGGAACAACAGACCCCGGAGTCTGGATTGAGGATTATATCCTACACATACATATGGCTAGAGGAGACGATCTCCATGCCATAAAATACCTACCCCTCAAGCTCAAAGGGCCAGCTCGGCATTGGCTCAAAAGCCTCCCAGAAAATACCATTGGAAGTTGGGAAGAGCTCGAGGATGTGTTTTGAGCAAATTTTCAGGGGACTTATGTCCGCCCTCCGGATGCAGACGATTTAAGTCACATAACTCAACAGCCCGGAGAGTCAGCACGCAAATTCTGGAATAGGTTCCTCACCAAAAAGAACCAAATAGTTGACTGTCCGGATGCTGAAGCCTTAGCAGCCTTTATACATAATGTCTGAGATGAATGGCTCGCCAGACACCTCAGCCAGGAAAAACCAAGAACAATGGCCGCGCTAACAAGCCTCATGACCCGCTTTTGCGCGGGGGAAGATAGCTGGCTGGCAAGATGCAGCACCAGTGACCCGAGTACATCCGAGGTTAGGGATGGAAATGGGAAATCACGACACAGAAAAGATCAGCGCCGGAATAAGGAAAATGGCCCAAATAGCATGGCGGTCAACGTCGAGTTCAAAAGCTCTCGGCCGAATAACAAAACACTGCCTCTTAAGGACAACAGTGACGAGCTATCCAACCTAAACAAAATCTTGGATAGGATATGCCAAATCCACAGTACCCCCGGGAACCTGCAAACCATACCCACAGAGATTGTTGGGTCTTCAAGCAGTCCGACCGACTTAACGCCGAACACAAGGGGCTCGACACACCAAGCGAAGACGATGATGAACCACACAAGCAGCACGCCGGAAAACAGAAGACTTTCCCACTAGAAGTCAAAACAGTGAACTCACTTCATGTGATAACAAGGAAAAATAGTGCGGCACCTGCTAAAGCACGCGCCGCATGGTCCACCCCAGCGGAGTCCCGAAATTGGATGTCAAAACCAATTACTTTCGACCATCAGGATTACTCCAGAAGTATTTGAAACGCAGGAGGGACTGCTTTGATATTGGATCCCATAATCGACGGACTACAATTCACACAAGTCCTAATGGATGGCGGCAGTGATATAAACCTGCTATACCAGGACACCATCCGCAGAATGGGGATAGACCCTACCAAAATTCGCCATAGCAGCACTTCCTTCAAAGGAGTGACGCCAGGCCTTTATGCCAATTGTACAGGCTCTGTACTACTAGAGGTTGTGTTCGGTTCATCCGACAACTTCCGTCGCGAAAAACTAATTTTCCATATCGCCCCATTCAAAAGTAGCCATCAAGCACTACTGGGACGGGAAGCTTTCGCCCGCTTTAACGCAATACCGCATTACGCGTCTCTTACACTTAAAATGCCCGGTCCACGCAACATAATCTCATTAAAGGGTAACTCCGAGTGTTCCTCGACCACGAAAAACGTGAGACTGCCTTGACAGCCACACACTAATCCGGCCTTGCTGATCAAAGCCCCTAAAAACAGGTCATTTAGACCTCGGACACGGTTAGGCTAGTCCGGTATAAATAAACAAGGGGCTTCCCAGCCGCATACCTCTTTACAAGGGGCTGCACGTATGAACAATGAGAGCCAATAAAGCTCAACTTTATTCATCTTCCAAATCATACTCTGTTTTAAATACATTTTTTGCATGATATTTTTTCCAAACTAAGTTCTTCTCTTTTACAGATGAACCACATGCTACACCTGTCCAGGATACAGCACAACGGAGACACAGGTGTAGACGTGCAGCAGGGACCCGTTGCAAGGATTCTTTTCAGATTAAGACCCTGCGTAAACCTTTCTTACTGTCTCTTGTTGATACACATCCCCCGGTTTCCTACCACAACCGAGGAGGAGGCTGGCGTTTTGGCATCGGCCGCGTCAGAAGTTCTTGCCCGTACCTGGACACTAGGGGCTTAGGGCATTGTTCTGCCCGTTATCATAAAGACCGAATACCTCAGGGAGTGTTCGGCGTCTCGAGTTAGGACTTATATGCATCAGCTCCGAATCATGTCTTTGGTCAAATGTTGGGTTTGCCCGGCTCCTGTGTTTTTCTGTCTTACATTCCGCTCCATCGGCTAACGCGGCACCAGGAGAACTACTGCGATTGTGCCCCGGTTCAGCTGGGCGAGCACCTCAGTAGAGAAAGCCGAAAACTGACTGTCATGATATAGCGAGAGACTGGTCAACCACTCGATTGACTACCGGAATGTTTAGAATTCCTCCTCTTTTACGAAGGACCGCTTCCTGGTCAGGCACACACGTGCCCCGAGTTCGGAGAGCGTGGTGCCTCTAGGGGCTATATAGTAGCCCCACCATCGAGCTCCTATGGCTAAGTGAAAGTGATAAAGCATTATAGTCTGGTTGCCTAGTTTGCTATGCTATCACCTCCTTCAAAGGACCAAGACGTTAGATTAAGTGTGAAAATGCGCCTTTTTGCAAACACCCCCGCACCATGTGCGTGGGGGCTGAAGCCAAAGACTGCCATCTTTCAGGTTATACATACATATACATTAACAGCCGCACAGGAGATATTTCAATACTTGAACGCACAAGTATAAAAACCGTTACATTATAAATATGGTTTCACAAAATCATACATGTCATTTGAACATAACATTTTTCGAGCACTGCGACTCTATTAAATGAGTGCCCTGCAGGACTTCCTCAAAATAGTGCTCGGCGGGTAATAGGCTTTTGTCCGAACCCCTGGATGCAACATCGGTGGCATCCATCTCCGCCCAGCATGTCTTAACACGAGCGAGAGCCATCCGTGCACCCTCTATGCACGCCGACCGCTTCATCGCCTTGATATGCGGCACCGCCCCAAGGAATTGTTGCAATAAGCCAAAATAACTCTTCGGCTTGGGCCTTTCCGGCCACAGATGAGCCACCACATCTGTCATGGCAAGTCCGGACAATCTATTCAGCTCAGCCCACTCAGCCAACTGATCGGTCAATGGAAGTGGACGCCCCGGACTATGGAATTGAGACCAAAAAAGCTCTTCCATTTCGTGATCCTTCTGGCTTCAGAAGTGCACGACTGCGTCCGCCGCACTCGCCGCCAAATCCAGATAAGTATCCTCGGCACCCCACAACTGGCCCAACTGAGCATACTTCGGATCCGTGAACTTCCTCCGCAGCAGAAAGGGCTTTCCAGCCGCAATGTCTCCGGCCTGACACAGTTCCTCCCTCATAGCCCGCATTGCAGAACGGGCATCCTTGGCTTCGGCGGTGGCCTTCTTCAGGTCCTCTTGCTCCACTTGGCGTTCTCTTTCAAGAACCTCATAGCGGTCGGTAGCATCTTTTAGTTTCATGGCCATTCCGGCCATCTCCTCCCTGCTTCAGCAGTGAGCAACCTTTTCGGCTTTTAGCTCCTCCGCTGGCTTTGAGGCAGCCGCATCACTTTTTCTGGCTTGCTCCTTCGCTCGAGCAAGCTCTGCCCGAAGGTCTTCCACAGCAGCGGCACCATCTGCATCAAGCATACATGTTGTAAGGAGTGGGCATCAGCTCCCTTACCAGGTGACCACGGAGAAGCCACCTACCTTGTGACTCATCAAGTCGTTTATTGACCAGCGCGATGTCCGCATCCGCAACGTCGAGTTGCCGCTTCAGCTCGGAAACTCTATCAGTCCGGCTGGCTACCGAACATTCCGCCACCTGCATAGGAAAGGCGGCATTTTATAACTGAGATTATGATCCTCGGCACGCTGTCGCTTTCGACTACATACCGAGTCTCAGGGGCTACTATCTATACAGGGTGCACTCTATGTGCAAAACTGTCAAAAGGTATGTCATTTTTTGCATACCTCAAACCCCGTCAGTAAACTTCCGACGGCCTCATGCAACCCTCTCTTGGCGGATGAGATCCTTTCAATCACCATACTCATTAATGTGCGGTGATCTTCTAAGATAGACGCCCTCTCAAGCAGATCCTGCAGCTCCACCGGCCGTACTCCGGTTGGTGCCGAACCCCCCGGCCCCGCCGGACTCGAGGAGACCCTCCGTGACGACACCTCAGGGTCGTCCGCCCCGCCTGACGGGGCGGCAGATGGAGGCGTTTCGCTCTTCATCATCTCCGGACGAAGGTCCCCCGAGGATGAGCTCTGCTGAGAAGGGCTGAAATCCGAACTATAAGGTAAAAACTTCGGTTATCCTTAGAAATAAAATAGGATGTCCCTTATTACAAAACTCCCCTTTTTCTACTTACGGCTCGCTGGAGGGCTGATTCCTTTGGGGAGACTATGCGGCCGGGACTCCTCCCGGCACAGGACCTTCCGGTGCAGATTTCTTTCCCCGCTTTGAGGCCTTGGCCTTCGGGTCTTCGGAAGCGGTCCTCTTCTCCCCCTGGAGGGAGGGATTCTTGATTCCCCCCTTGATGAGAGCCTCCTTAGTAGAGGTGGTAGTTTCCCTGTTCCCCCTTTCGCCCTCCTCCGAAGGCGCTACCTCCAACATTTTGATTAACACGGGATCCAGCGTGGTCTCGGGGAGGGGGGCCGGACACCGTATCAGTTTTGCTTGCGCTATCCACTCCTATCCAAGGGATAGCTGGTTAAAAGTCAAATCCATGATAAATAAATGGACGATATGTCTGGACACAGGGCTACTTACTTGAGTATCCGGGCGATTGCAGCTTAAGCCAGCGCCCTCGGTCAAGTCCGGACACATCTCTTGTCATCCGAAGAACAGTTTGTACATCTCCACGGGTGTCGCACCCATGAAGTGTTGGAGAGCTCGTGGTCCCTCTGGATTGAATTCCCACAGGCGGAGGGGGCGACGTTTGCAGGGCAGAAGATGCTGAATCAGCATAACCTGCATCACTACGACCAGATTGATCTCCCTCTCTTGGAGGTCTCGAATCCGGCCCTACAATAGGGGTACGTCCTGTGACGGCCCCCAGCCAAGCCCTTTGTTGACCCATGACGTCAGCCGTTGTGGAGGGCCCGAGCGAAAGGCAAGCGGCGGCGTCTGCCTGCTGCCCCTGGGAGCGGTGATATAGAACCACTCCTGTTGCCACAAGCCGAGCTCCTCCTGAAAAGAACCCTCGGGCCATGGAGCATCGGCCCTCTTGCTTATAACCGCCCCGCCGCACTCTGCCTGACGCCCCTCAATCATCTTCGGCTCCACGTTGAAGGTTTTGAGCCACAAACCGAAGTGAGGGGTAGTGCGGAGGAAGGCTTCGCAGACGATAATAAATGACGAGATGTGGAGGATGGACTCCGGAGCCAAGTCATGGAATTCCAGCCCATAGTAAAACATGAGCCCCCTCATGAAGGGATCCATCGTGAAGCCTAAACCCCGACGGAGGTGAGACATGAACACGACACTCTCGCCAGGCTCAGGAGTAGGAATGACTTGCCCTTGGGCAGGCAACCTATGCGAAATCTCGTAGGTTAAGTACCTGGCGTCTCTCAGCTTTCGCAGGTCCTCTTTCGTGACGGAGGAGGTCATCCACCGGCCCTGTAGGTCGGAGCCGGACATTGTCGAAGGTCCGAAGTGCCCGAATCTGGAGCCCTGGGTGTTGGAACTCGGGGCGAGGGGCGGATTTGATTGAGGATTGAAGAAAAGGAACGGGCCTTGGTCTCATTATAAAGAGGGAGAATACCAAGAGCCGTCCCCGTGACCGTTTGGAACTCGCCTTCGATGGAGGGGGCATGGCAACGGGCGCGGTTGGGTTACCCATGTCCGTATTGATGAGAATCCCGGAATAAGGGGAACACGATCTCTGCTTCGATAAGACGTGCCAAGGAAACCGCTTCGCTAAACGCGTTGAGGTGGTATAATAAAAACGATTCGAGTAAAAGCTTGGTCGTGGTGTGACATCACGCCACAAAATACGTCAGCAGATTGAACTTGTGTAAATATTATTCTCTCTACGGTGGTATGTGGAATTTATTTTGCAGAGCCAGACACTATCCTGGTGTTCACAATCTTCTATAAATTATTCGGAGGAGGAACCCGCCTTGCAATGCCGAAGACAATATGCGCACCGGACTCGTCGTCATTGAAGCTTGGTTCAGGGGCTACTGAGGGAGTCCTGGACTAGGGGGTGTCTGGATAGCCGAATTATCATCATCGGCCGGACTCCAAGACTATGAAGATACAAGATTGAAGACTTCGTCCCGTGTCCGGAGGGGACTTTCCTTGGCGTGGAAGGCAAGCTTGGTGATACGGATATGTAGATCTCCTACCATTGTAACCGACTCTGTGTAACCCTAGCCCTCTCCGATGTCTATATAAACTGGAGGGTTTTAGTCCATAGGACATAACAACAATCATACCATAGGCTAGCTTCTAGGGTTTAGCCTCCATGATCTCGTGGTAGATCCACTCTTGTACTACCCATATCATCAATATCAATCAACCAGGAGTAGGGTTTTACCTCCATCGAGAGGGCCCGAACCTGGGTGAAAACATCGTGTCCCTTGTCTCCTGTTACCATCCGCCTAGACGCATAGTTCGGGACCCCCTACCCGAGATCCACCGGTTTTGACACCGACGGGCTCCATGGCATCCATCGCACCATACTCGGCAAGCATCTCGCCATCCGCATCCGCCATCTCTTTGGAAAAGGCCGCCACGAGCTGGGCGTGGGCGGCCGCAATCTGGGCTTGGACGGGCTCCGTCGTTGCAAGGTATGCGGCGGAGGAACGGACGGCTGCTCGAACGCTCTCGGCGATTGCCAACTCTTCGGCCATGGGTTGCCGACTATTGTCGGAGAAGCTTCGTTCGATTTGTGCGGTGACCGCCAGGAGCTGGGCGTGGGCAGCCTCGACATGGTCATGGGCAGCCTCCGTCAGGGCAAAGGCCGCTACTGCGGAACGGACAGCTGTTGTGCCGCTCTCGCTAGTTTTTATCCCCGAGCCAGATGTTGATGTCACCACCTGAGAAGCAACAGCGGCCGTTTGGGCTGCCATGGCCGCCCGGTCGCAGATTGCGGCCGCACTCATGCATCTTGTTATCACGCGCATGGTGGCTGCGGCCGTGCTCTCGCCGAAGTGGGCCACCGAAGTTGCCCTCATGACGCGGGTCCACGTGCCCATCTTTTATCGGCGACGATCGAACAGTGAAATGATATTAGGGGAGCGAGCTAGTGTGCTTGAGACGCCGGCTGTGGACTGTAGCCGACGCACCTTCTTGTGTAAGCCATAGGCATACTATACACCGACGGTGCTCCAGGATATTTTGTGTTGCATCTCACACGGTTGGTGATAATAAACTGTGTGCGATCTACTTGATTTTTCATCTTGATTTGAATTACATAATGGGGTCACAGTGGCAAAGGATGGTGTTTATCTGCAATGAACATGCAACTATATGTGTGTCATAAAAGAATTGGAATTAACTGAGTTTTCTATGCATTCATGTGCATAATTCAAATTTGAACTACATGCACATGCTCTAGTGCATATAAATTTGTTGAAAATTCAAATCCATGTCCTTGATTGCATGCTTCAGTCCCATGCAAGAAATGGGAATGAATGTCAAACACCCTGCCATGGTTACTCGGCCCCAAACATCAAGATACATGGTTTTCAAAATCTAGTAAATCCAAAGCTCGTCTGAAATTCATGAAACCTGGCATGCTATCATGGAGTGGCATCAACATGTAGTGGTAAATTTTTTGTCCCATTTAGGGCAGATTTGGGGATATGCTTCTCACAAACCAGAGCTTCTCACAACAAGCCTGATGGTTTCGGTAGGGAACGTCCTACCTTTGGGGACGAAACGATATCCTTTACCTCTTATCGATTTCAAAAAAATTCTCGTGTCAACATAGAACAACAGGAGTGTTGTGTTAATTTTGGGGATTTTTTGGGGTTCGTTTGGACATTTTTATGCATTAGCTGAGTTTTTAATGCATTTATGTGCATAATTCAAATTTGAACTACATGCACATTCTCTAATGCATATAAATTGGTTGAAAATTCAAATTTGTGTCATTGGTTGCATGCTTAGGTCCATGCAAGAAATGGGAATGAATGTCAAACACCCTGCCACGGTTACTCGGCCGCAAACATTGAGATACCTGGTTTTTCTAGTAAATCCAAAGCTCGTCGAAAATTCATGAAACCTGGCATGCTAACATGGAGTGGCATCAACATGCCGTGGTAATTTTTTTGTCCCATTTGGGGCAGCTTTGGGGATATGCTTCTCACAAACCAGAGCTCCTCACAACAAGCCTGATGGTTTCGGTAGGAAACGTCCCACCTTTGCGGACGAAACGATATCCATTACCTCTTATTGCTTTCAAAAAAATTCTCGTGTCAACATAGAACACCAGGAGTGTTGTGTAAATTATTGGGTTTTTTCAGTGTTCTTTTGGACATTTTATGCATTAACTGAGTTTCCAATGCATTTATGTGCATAATTAAAATTTGAACTACATGCACATGCTCTAATGCATATAAATTGGTTGAAAAGTCAAATCTGTGTCCTTGGTTGCATGCTTAGCTCCCATGCAAGAAATGGGAATGAATGTCAAACACCCTGCCATGATTACTCGGCCGCAAACATTGAGATACCTGGTTTTTAAATTCTAGTCAATCCAAAGCTCATCTGAAACTCAGGAAACTTGGCATGCTATCATGGAGCGGCATCAACATGCCGTGGTAAATTTTTTGTCCCATTTGGGGCAGGTTTGGGGATATGCTTCGCACAAACCAGAGCTTCTCACAAGAAGCCCGATGGTTTCGGTAGGGAACGTCCCACCTTTGGGGACGAAACGATATCCATTGCCTCTTATTGCTTCAAAAAAATTCTCGTGTCAACATAGAACAACGGCAGTGTTGTGTCAATTTTTGGGATTTTTGGGGGTTCTTTTGGACATTTTTATGCATTAACTGAGTTTTCAATGCATTTATGTGCATAATTCAAATTTGAACTACATGCAGATGATCTAATGCATATAAATTGGTTGAAAATTCAAATCTGTGTCCTTGGTTGCATGCTTAGGTCCCATGCAAGAAATGGGAATGAATGTCAAACACACTGCCACGGTTACTCGGCCGCAAACATTGAGATACCTGGTTTTTAAATTCTAGTAAATCCAAAGCTCGTGTGAAATTCATGAAACTTGGCATGCTATCATGGAGTGGCATCAATATGCCATGGTAAAAATTTTATCCCATTTGGGGCAGGTTTGGGGATATGCTTCTCACAAACCAGAGCTTCTCACAAGAAGCCTGATGGTTTCGGTAGGGAACGTCCCACCTTTGGGGACGAAACGATATCCATTGCCTCTTATTGCTTTCCGAAAATTTCTCATATCAACATAGAACAACAGGAGTGTTGTGTCAATTTTTGGGATTTTTTGGGGTTCGTTTAGACATTTTTATGCATTAACTGAGTTTTCTATGCATTTATGTGCATAATTCAAATTTGAACTACATGCACATGCTCTAATGCATATAAATTGGTTGAAAATTCGAATATGTGTCCTTGGTTCAATGCTTAGGTCCCATGCAAGAAATGGGAATGAATGTCAAACACCCTGCCACGGTTACTCGGCCGCAAACATTGAG
Organism: Triticum aestivum; assembly: GCF_018294505.1. NCBI lineage: Eukaryota > Viridiplantae > Streptophyta > Magnoliopsida > Poales > Poaceae > Triticum > Triticum aestivum. The sequence goes on from NC_057813.1 coordinate 155,238,508, forward strand.
ATACTTTATTTTTAAATTCTAGTAAATCCAAAGCTCGTCTGAAATTCATGAAACTTGGCATGCTATCATGGTGCGGCATCAACATGCCATGGTAAATTTTTTGTCCCATTTGGGGCAGGTTTGGGGATATGCTTCTCACAAACCAGAGCTTCTCACAACAAGCCTGATGGTTTTGGTAGGGAACGTCCCACCTTTGGGGACGAAACGATATCCATTCCCTCTTATTGCTTTCAAATTTTTTCTCGTGTCAACATAGAACAACAGCAGTGTTGTGTCAATTTTTGGGATTTTTCGGGGTTCATTTGGACATTTTTATGCATTAACTGAGTTTTCAATGCATTTATGTGCAAAATTCACATTTGAACTACATGCACATGGTGTAATGCATATAAATTGGTTGAAAAATCAAATATGTGTCCTTGGGTGCATACTTAGGTCCCATGCAAGAAACGGGAATTAATGTCAAAGACCCTGCCACAGTCACTCGGCCGCAAACATTGAGATACTTGGTTTTTAAATTCTAGTAAATCCAAAGCTCATCTGAAATTCATGAAACTTGGCATGCTATCATGGAGCGGCATCAACATGTCATGGTAAATTTTTTGTCCCATTTGGGGCAGGTTTTGGGATATGCTTCTCACAAACCAGAGCTTCTCACAACAAGCGTGATGGTTTCGGTAGGGAACGTCCCACCTTTGGGGACGAAACGATATCCATTGCCTCTTATTGCTTTCAAAAAATTTCTGATGTCAACATAGAACAACAGGAGTGTTGTGTCAATTTTTGGGATTTTTCGGGGTTCGTTTGGACATATTTATGCATTAATTGTGTTTTCAATGCATTTATGTGCATAATTCAAATTTGAACTACATGCACATGCTCTAATGCATATAAATTGGTTGAAAAATCAAATCTGTGTCCTTGGGTGCATGCTTAGGTCCCATGCAAGAAATGGGAATGAATTTCAAACACTAGGGCACCGTTGATTGCCGGCAAAACGTTGAGATACTTTATTTTTAAATTCTAGTAAATCCAAAACTCGTCTGAAATTCATGAAACTTGGCATGCTATCATGGAATGGCACCCGACATGCTGTGGTATTTTTCATGTCCATTTTGAGAGAAGGCGCACTCAAATAATGACAGCCAACAAAGGCATTTTGAAAAAATAGCTGCCACTTTAATATCCCAAATGTTTGTATAATTCAAACCGTGTGCGTTCTGTTAACCATTCACATGACGCCACGTGTCTTGGTTTTAATGGCTGTAGGTGGTGCCGTGCGGACAGCTGCTTGACCTTGACTAAACGGGAGGCGTCCGAGCGCAGTCTGGTGCGCAGGCTGATTGAGAGGTGTACAAGTTGTCCTCGAATGCGCAGGCTCACTGGGAAGCGTGTGAGTTGTATGCTGTGTAAGCTCACTGGGAAGCGAGCCCTTTGACTTCCATGGCCGCTCGCCTTCCCCTCCATTAATGGCGCCCGAGCCGCTATTTAATACGGGGCGGCCTTACTGTTCGCCTCCCATTCCCCTCCCTCCTGCAGACCTCCACCAACACCATGGAGCAGAATGATCATCTTCCACTAGTCTTCAAGTTTCGTAAAGTCGACTCCGAGCCAGAGGAGATAGAAAATAAGGAGGAATGGGGCGTCATGGACATGGCCCAGAATGAGCTGGCTGCGGCGGTTGCTGCCCCCGCGCCCGCGTCAGCGACCATCCCTGTAGCATTGACGGGCTCGTCATCGAGCACTATCGCAGAGCTGGAAGCCGCGGGCGTCATCGAGGTCAGCGCGGATCCGCGCGAGCTCGTTTACATGCCAGCGCCAGCGCCCGTGCCCGTGCGCCCCCCTCCACCCACCATGGCGTCAGCCCCCGTGTGTTTGGCTGCACCCGCCGTGCCCATGCGCGCCCCTCCACCCACCGCAGTGCCGGTCCCCGTGCATTTGGCTGCACCCACCGTGCCCGTGCCCGTGCCCATGCGCACGCCCCCCTCAGCGGCATTGGACACTGCCATCGACCGCTACCTCTCAGTGGCGCCAGTTGTCGTCCTCCCGAGCCCCGCCCGTCGATCGCACGATGACATGATGTTTGATTTAGAAGTGAAGAACATTTTGTGCTGCCTTGAAGACTTCAACAACGGCGTCCTAGAGGACGACAACGACAACGACGGCGCGGCACGCCGCCTCCGCCGCTGCCGGAAATAGTTTTTTTGGGGTTTAATGTTGTATCTTGAATTCTCAATCATGTGAATATAAATTCGTAGTGCGACTGAATGAAAGATATGGTTTGAACGAACTTGCGTTTTTCTCTCTTAATGTACAGACTTATCAAACGATTTTATTTTCAAAAAACATCAATGGTATTTAAATATAAAACACTCATCACAAACGTTTTAGTTAGAACACCCGTGTGCAAACCGACAGCTTCCCCAGGAAGCCAAGGGAAATGTGCTGAGCAGGATTTCTGCAGCTCTTGATCGCAAACGTTTTAGATAGAACACCCATATGCAATGTGAGAGCTATGGTCTTCCCTCGCAGTGCAGGATTTCTGCATCCCTTCAACGCAAACGGTTGTTTTGCATGACCCGTGTGCAACCACATAGAAACAATTGTGTACGATTTGCATCTGTCATTTTGGGTATGTTGCCATTTGTCAAACTGGAAAGATTGACATTTATTTATCTAGTAACATTGCCATTTGTCAACCTTGTAATACTGCGATTTGTCAAAATATGCAGCTAAAAATCACTAGCACTATCTAATTTTTGCAACTAAAATCACTAGCACTGTTCATATGGACACCACTAGCAGGCGTGAGTTGATGGACGCATATGCAAATGTACCATTGATTACATACAACAAGTCATCAACCCACAACGACAACGAGGATACACGTTGGATTATAGATCATTTCCAACAAGTAAAGTTAAGTTTTTCTCACACAACAAATACAAAGCGATGAAATGAACTTCAGCTCAACCACTCATCGGCGTTGGAAACACTTGCTTTGAACCACAAGTGATTCTCTAGGAAGGGCTAGCTACTGTCAATCTCGAGACCAACGTAGGACTGATCATCCAGGCTGAAGCGGCATATTTTAATACCCATATTGTGATAGCCACGGTAGGGAAGCATATCAATGTCCAAGGTATAGATACAGTTGGTTCTCATAAATGGTAGTAACGTTGTGTCAACAACAGCTGGATCGCCTTTCACCATCATTGGATAGTTTTGTCCAAGGAAGAGCGAGTTTTCTCCAAGACTATCGATACTGAACCAGGGAGAAGGTGTTGGCGCTAGCACACTAGTATCCATCCCGAATACCCTGCAACAGATGTTGGAATAGGTCCGGAGAGTAAGACCATGTGAGACAACACCTGCTTCCTTACTAACATCAGCAGTGCCCTGTATACAGACAAGAAGAGGTGATCCATCGGAATAAGTTGCCAGGCGCCACTGAGTATGTGGGTTCTGCTCGTCCTCATGCTCATGATCATCACCATCGTCATCTCCCCCTTGGTTATAAAAAATTTCAAGTATAGGTGTGGAATGTTCACAAGACCTTGGAAACACAAGACGGTTAATTAGTAAAGGGAAACTAGCTAGCTAACCCGCATGCATGTGGATGAAACAATTATAATTACGCTGGAAGACAAATGTATCGAAACCATAAGAATTCCATGCAAAAATAGTGCCACGAGTGGTGGCAGCAAACACAAGACCCTCATATTGAATTGCATCACAGTACTCATCCGTGTACAAAAATTGATTTTTGAGCAATATCCATCGAGTCATGGAAGCAAGGACGGCAACAAGCTTGTCGAAGATAGCAACAACTTCATAGTTCGTGTAATTCCAAGAGCGGTTGGGAACTCGACAAATTGCTATCTTCCATAGACGATAGTCACCATGATCGTATTTGAATGTACGTAGAATACCGGTGTGCTCAACTTCAGGGCAGTCTGAGATTTTTGGAAGTGGAACCCGGTGACGAGTGTACAAATTCACAAGTTCCCACTCGAAGTTGTACCCAATATAAACAACCCAATCTTCATTTGCGCCTACCCAAGCCTTACGCTCAAGCGATGGCATCTTAACATCACATGTATCATTATCTAGCGACATCAACATGCACAAGGCGAGGCTTCCGTCACCCCCGCGCTAGTCAGCAGGGTCACGGCGAAGAAGATAGGGGAGATCAAACCGCTCCTAGACCCTTGGGTTCCTTGTAATGATGTTATTAGTTGAGTCGAGAATGGTCTTGAACAAACCTGCCATGCTAGCTGAGGTGATTACGTCGCAGCGATATATGAGTTCCTTCACCACGTCATCTTTCAGATCGGGGCAAGAATAACGGGGTCGTTTCTGGCCTGTTCCCTCCATGGAGAAGATGATCAAACAATGGCAGAAGGAAGGGTGAAGGAAAATGGAGGGAGGAAGAGCGTGTGACAGCAGTTCCAAATCGAGATGGAAAGGTGAAGAGGCGGTGGATGGTTGCCACGGTACAAGAAGAGGCTAGTGCGGAGCGAACGGTTGCCACAGAGGTCACACACTGACGACAAGGCCGAGTGAACCGCATGCCGTATATCGCACACACCTTGATCTGGCTAACCGTTTCTTTTGTGTTGCCTAATCACAAACAGTTCATCCGAGTGAACCGTATGCTGTACATCGCACACACCTTCATTTGGCTGCCCATTTCTTTTGTGTTGCCTAATCACAAACAGTTCATCCGAGTGAATCGTATGCTGTATATCGCACACACCTTCATCTGGCTTCCCGTTTCTTTTGTTCCTCTTCATCGCAAATAGTTAATTGAACTGAACCGTATGCCCTACATCGCACACGCAACTAAAATCCGAACCATGTCTGATGCATCCGTCATCGCAAATGTTCTGCACATTTTTTTGGCGTTTTTTTACACCACCGTTTGCGGTTATTGCATCGCACACAGTTTCGTCGAAGGGTCTCTGATCATAGTGTCGCGTTAGCAGCATCCTGCAGTAGTGATTCCCAATACTTTCCATGCTAGATACATCATAGGCGGTTCCCAAACATAAAATAAAGTTTATTCCTTTTCCACCGTTATTTCACAATCCATGGTTAGCCGTATCCACGGGTGCTTTCCATACCAACATTTACCAAGGAATTTATTATTGACAACATAAAGTAAATTTATTTTTCATTTTGGGACCGGGCATCCCTATTACCGCCACACACTCATGCAATGACAAGCGAATAAACACCCATCTTGAGAATAACACATCTAGCATGGAAAAATATTGGCCACTCCTTGCCGCTTCATGAGCGGTACGGGCACACAAAAAGGAAATTCATTTTGAAAATTAGAGTTAGCACATACAAATTTACTTGGAACGACACGGAAATACCGCATATAGGTAGGTATGGTGGACTTAATTGGCACAAGTTGGTTTAAGGAGTTTGGATGCACAAGAAATATTCCCGCTTAGTACAAATGAAGGCTAGCAAATAGATTGAGAAGTGACCAACCAAGAAACAAAAAGATCATATATGAGCATTAAACATAACTAACACCAAATAATGCACCACAAGTAGGATATAACTTCATTGCATAACTATTGACTTTTGTGCTTGCATAGGGAATCACAAACCATAACACCGATATTCCTCCTAAAGCATAATTACTCACCAACACGAGTCAGATATTATTATCTCCATATCGCAAAACTATTGCAAGGAATCAAACTTATCATATCCAAAGATTGAGTGTAAAACGGTGTCGAGCTATTTCACCTAACAGATTGGCTACTAGACCATGGCAATCTACTTCACAATACATACATGGTCCTAATATATGGCAGGATATTTTAGCATCTAATCGGGCATGGCATGCCATCTCAGCAAACCAGATTGAGTGCAGAACAGGGCAAGATCACCTATGGACCCAATGTGATCTTAGATCACTAAAATAGAAATGAAGAGTCTTGAGCTTTTGCCGATATTTGTCCTTAGCATTTTGAGGGGTCCACATCTCTAGTCCATGCCATGTCAATCATTGAACTTTCTGAAATAATCAACTTGAAAGGATATTAGTTCAATGAGCTATATGTTGTTATGAATTACCAAAACCACCTAGGGATTAGTTGCACTATCAATCTCCCCCTTTTTGGTAATTGATGACAACATATAGATCAAAGCTTCGACAAATGATATTAAGAATGAAATATATCATCGCTTTGAGAAGTATGTGATAAGCAAGAGCTCCCCCTAAATTTGTGCATTATTTATGATTTGCTTTTGAATGCAAATGCACAATCAATTAGGATCATGGGTTACTCTTCCATGTCACATACATCTTGGTGGAGCGCTCAAAATGATATAATATAAATAGCATGCACTCATCACCAAGACAAATATGATTGATCATACACAAGTGATAAGATAACATCATTCAAGCACACGTATTAAAGCATAATATGATCAACCACATGATCATAAGAGTATCTCACACACAAGCACAAATAAGTAGCAAACACACAAGCAAATAAGTAGGAAGAGAGACAAATAAAGCAAAACACACACTCTCTCTCTCAAAGCATGTGATCTATACACTTTCTCCCCCTTTGGCAACAAGTTACCAAAAAGCTTGAAAATGCATAGTGCTATACGACACTCTAAGCACGATCTCTGGGAGCTCTGGAGTGTGAAGATGGCGTGGAGAGGACAGCATCTGCAAAGACTTTGGCTGATGTTTGAGGAACTGGAGGGGTTGCCACTGGAGGGGCAACTGAGGCTGTGGCTACAGGTGCTGAAGTTGTGGCCCTAGTGTCACTGACTGGCACAGTTGCAGACCTTTGTGCTCTAGGCACCCTCAGATAAGCATCTATGGTAGATATTCCTCTCCTCTCCTCTGCTTCTTCTTGGAGTTGCTCAACTGCAGTCTGAATCTCTGTGACCTTCAAGTCTAGATCATAAAACTTTGTCTCAATGATTCTCTCAAGACTTTCTTGGTTTTGAGTCAGGGTAGTTAGTCATTTCTCAATCCTTAATGTGGCTTCAAGCAAATAGCTGAGCTGGTCCTGGTTGGTCTTGAGATTTGCAGCTGATGCATCTGGAATCTTGGAAACTTTTTCTGCCTTTGCCTTCTCTCTCTTCTCCTGAGCCTCTACAGATGTAGGATGTGAGGCATCCATGACCACTGTATTATCCTCAAAGTCTGGCCTCTAGGGAAGGTGCTCTCTATCTAGAAGATATGTGCTTGTGCCCACCTTGGAGTTGATGAGCATCTAAATGTGTGGGGCATAGCCACATGATCTCTTTTGATCAACTCCAGTTCTCTTAACTGTTTCAACTATCAAGGTCATCACCTTGAACTTCTTTGGCACATCAAACATGTGTAGCAAGTTGATTGAGTGCCCTCTGATCTTCCTATCATCTCCAGACTTGGGCAACAAAGCGTGCCTCAGAATAGTGTTGATGGTTGGCAGCCCTGACAACAGATAGTAAACTGAGCCAAATTTGTGTGTTTCCAAAGCATCATCTAGTATCTCCTTGTACATGTGTGCCATGGAGTTGTGGCCTTTCCTGGGCTTTGCATAGACATATGTGTCATCATTAGCTTCTGCGGGAGCATGGATTAGATCAGCCCACTCATCAATAGAAGATTGGTACCTAGTACCCTCTATCATCCAGACAATCTTGCCATCTGGGTAAAAGTGTGTAGTGGAATAGAACTGCATTACCATCTCATCATTCCATTTGGTCAATTTCTGACCCATAAATGTGTCAACTCCATTCATTCTAAAGCTCTCCTGAACTCCAGGAAAGTGATCTTCATTGTCATCCATGAACTGCCAGTCAACCCATCTCATATCTCTCACAATGGGCTTCTTGTCCAAGAGGACTGTCTCAGAGAAGTCCTGCTCTTCCTTAGTGTGGAACCTGTAATCCACAACAGTCCATCTCCTTGTTGCATAAGGATCTGTTTGCCTCCATAGTCTGAGTGTCGGGGAAGACCGGGCCCCTTTCGGTTCGGTGGGGGTGGAGATCGCACGAAGAGCGGATCGAGGCGAAGCACACGAGCAGTTTACCCAGCTTCGGAGCTCTCCGGAGAGATAACACTCCTACTGATGCTTGTCTGATTGTATTGAGTTCTTGCTCGGGAGCGCTGAGCGCTACAGTACACACGAGACCGAGCGTGAGTCTTTTCTGGTTTCGAACCCCCGACCTCCACCTACGTTGCGCATGGGCCTCCTTTTATATGCTAAAGGGGTCACTGACAGGTGGCAAGGCAGACAAGGGCAAAAATGGAAAAGGAGTTGCGGTTGGTATAGTTACCTGTACAGTGTATCCTACCTAACCCTGACGGCAGGGGACAAAGGCATTGAATGCCCGTCTGCGTCGCCCGAATAGTGTAAAAAGGACCGTCAGGGACGCCACCGCTTGCCATGATGGCGATCTTGTCAGCGTCGCTAGCCACCTCGCACCGCTGGCTGCACAGCCTCTTGCCACGCGCGCCTGGAAAGACCCCAAGGCGACACATTGGTGGATGTGCTGGAGCGTGGGTACAGAGTGGTAGCCTGCCGCGGCAAGCGCCTTGCCGGGGCCGTTGTCTTGTCGCGCCTGGAAGCTTGTTGCTCACCGGGCCTTGCCGGGATGCGCGGCGCGTCGCGGCAAGTTCCTTGAAATGCCTGGGTTGGCCTTCCCGGCAAGCTCCTCTTGCCGGGGCCTTGTCTCCTTGGCTTGAATACTTTGTACTTCAATGGCTCCAAAGGAACCACGGAGGACCTTGGCGGTCACCCGGCAAGCCTTGCCGCGGTGGCGCTGCAACTGCCCGTGCACAAGTTCGGGATACTAGGGTACCCCTACTCTAGTACACCGACACTGAGTCCTCCATCTTTTCTCACTTTCATGTTCTCTGCTACAAGATGAGTGTCATCATGATCAGGTATCTTAGGCTTGAGTTTTCTGAGCACTTGGGGCTCTTCCTCTTCTTCAACTTCAGGCACTGGGGCCTTGTTCTTATCTGCACCAGGGATGTTCCTGGTAGATCTCTTGGGTGCAGTTTTTTTTGGAGTTGTCTTGGGCTTGGATGAGGCAGCCCCAGACTTAATTGCATCACCCATAAGTTTCTATGTCTTAGCTGGAGGTGCAGCATCTTCTTCCTCTTCCTATCTTCATCAGACTCCTTCATCATAGAAGGCTTTCCAATAACTTTAGACATGGTCTTCTTGACCCTTTCCTTTCTCTGCTTGCCTCCAACAGCCTCTTCTTCCTTTGATTTCAAGGTTTCAAGTGTTGAGGCCCTGGCTTTGGACATTGGCACTCTTCTGACTGGAACCTTTACTTTCATTCCTGGCTTAATGCCAGCAGCAACAACAACAACTTGTTCATTCTTGATCAACTTCTTCTTGAAAGTGACCTCTTCATCAACAAATGTAGTCCTCATCTTCAGAATCTGAGGTTCTCTTCTTCCTCTGCCTAGTAGCAGCCTTAGGCAGATTTCTTGGTTGCTTCTACTTCCATCATCATAACTGCTTGAGGGACTAGTGCCCTCACTAAGACTCTGTTACTCCTCCGACCTGTTCTGACTGTCACTTTGGTCTGACATGTCCGACACTGAAAGCTGACCCCGTGAATAGATAGGTTGAGATGGAGTAGATAAGTATCACAAAGCACAACCTTTCTGCAAATCAAATGAGTCAAAAACTTAGTTTTAGTTTTCTACAGAAACCATTTCGGAGCTACCGATATTACCAACTCAGTGACACCGAAGCAACTATGGAGTCTAAACATGCAAGATCAGTCAGACCGAGATGCAGTTTGGTGACTCTGAGTTTCTAGGGTTTCACAGAGAAATGAACTTGGCCACACCGATTGGTATGTTTCGGTCAGACCAAAAAATACTTGTGCTATGGCCTGAGCCAAATCCTAATGTCGGTCGGTCCGAGATGAGTTAGGCGGAAACCTAAACCTAAATTTTTGCATCAAATCTAATCTAACGGAGTTTGCAGCGGATAGAGTTATCTCAATCGTGGCAAGAATATGGGCATTGATCTTTGTGCTAGGAACCGGAGTAAGGAATGCACAAAGAGATGAGTTCATACCCTAACTTGGTGACGAAACCGTTACGGTGACAACGGCGGTGAAGAATCCCGTTGACGGCGGTGAAAACCAGTGGCAGGATGTCGTGGGCGATGAAGAGACGATCTGAAGACCTCGAGTCGGTAGAGTTGGACAGGCGCGGGCTAAGCGTTTGGAGGAATTTCCAAATTTTCAGCCCGTGGGTATATATATCCAGACTCTGTCGGTGTGACCAAGTGGAACGACTCGGTGGCACCGAGATGCAGAATCGCAAGCGGTTGCTGCAACTCGGTGTGACCGAAGGGTTCAAATCGGTTGCACCGATATTAAAACCTAGATCGACGTAATGAACTCGGTATGACCGAATGGGATGGATAGGTTAGACCGAAATGCACTAAGAAGTTTTGGAAATTAAGCCCTTGACGGATCGGTGACCCCGAGTGCTCCTCACCCGGAGGGTTCGAATTTAACTTGTTCAAACTTTGTGATGTAGAATGAATAGAGTTAGAGACGAGAAAAAGCGTAGATAGCTAGAGGGAGTACTTTGACATTCTTGTCCATCCATTTGGAAAAAAGAAAAGCCAAACAATCAAAGCAAGAAATGGATGTCCTCGAATGGAGAAAATATGCAACCAACATGCTCACACAATAAGATGGCAAATAAAATATGTGACAAAGCATGCACAAACACTCTAGCATCTATCAAGCAATTTGGAGATGACTAGGTCATCTATATATGAGTATATTGACTTAGGAGTCAAATGAGAACATTTGATCATAGGTCATACTCATCGTTTAAGCACAAGTGGGGTTACCACTTCTACATAAAGCATTGTTGTGTTCACACCATTAGAGTTGCTTTAACTCAATTCTTAGAGCAAATCTCCCCCTAGATGTGATATCCCCCTAAGAGGGATGAACTAACCTTGGGTTTTGTCGATGATGACTTCATGTAGGTGTTGAAGATGTAGATGCTCAATGTTGATGTAGATCATTTGGAGTAATCCATTGGAGTGAGTTGCACTTTCAATACCTACATGGGTTAGTCCCACAAGGAACACACAAGGATATCCATAGACATAGAGTGGAATTCACACATGATGTTGTCCATGAAAGCATTAGGTTACCTTGTCCCTTGTCTTACCAACAAGAGGGTTTGTGACTCCTTGAACTAGTGTAAGATGTGGAAGTTGATTGCACTTCTCCTTGCCAAAAGAATATGAGTGAATTTTTATTGGCATAGTCACCCTCAGAAACTCTCTAGTTCTTCTTCTTCGGGGTCCACATCATCTTGATGGGAATCCTTGGAGTTGTAGTCGTACTTGATGAAGTAGAACTTGATGTAGTCTTGGGAACCCACTTGACCAAGGCCTTAGGAGCTCCTTCAAATGCATCAATCTCCTCTTGAAGCTTGTCCTTGCCTTTTAGCTTGTGGTCTTGTGGTGGAAGATCGTCTTGATCTTGTGTTTCTTTGAAAGAAGTGGGATCATACTTCTCTTGTTGCAGAGCAAACTTCGTATTGGGGTATTGATCTTCTTCCCACTCAACTCCATTGGCATTGAACTTTCATTCAAAACCAACACCCTGATTCTTCTGGTGCCTTCCTTGCTTGCGTACAATTTCCTCAAATTGCTTACTTCTGGCAAGGCTCTTGTAAACACCTTTCTCTACAATTCCCTTCAATAAGTTGTTTTCTTGCTCAAGTGTAACTTGGCTAAGAGAATCATTAGTGGAATCAAGAGAACTACTAGAAGCAACAATATTGGATTTAACATGATTATTGCTACTACTAGAAGAAGAATCTTTCTTGCTATTGTTGCTAGATTTTACTTGTGGCATGTAAGTACACAAGAGTAAATGCTTGGCAATGTAAGAAGAACTTTTCTTACGAAGATCATTATTAATTGCTTTTAAGAACCCATGCTCTTGCTCTAGATTGAGCTTTTCAAGGCGTAGCTTCTCATGAGTCTTTAAAATCTCTTGAGGATCCTCTAAGGTAGTTTCATGCTAACTTAAGAGTGTTTAGTTATTTAGTTAGACGCTCAATCTGCTTCTTATCATCGTCATTCGTTTTATCTTGATTAGCGTCATTAATAGTAATTTTATCATAGTTTTCATCACTAGAGTTGTCAACAAGTAAATCATCATCACCTAGCAAATCATCTTCATCAGTATTGAAATCAACATACTTGGGGTGTGATACCTTGGGGACTTTAGCCATGAAGCGTCTTCCAATCCCTTCGTTTGGTGAATCAAATATGTCGCAGGAGTTGGATGGCACAAGTACAAGACCGGCAACACCTTCATCTTGAGTATATTCGGAGTCCGAATGATAACTTCTCTCCGAGTAGTTGTTGGAGTTGGAGCCGGATACCCATTCACCAAAATGAGCTTGATGTCTTCGTCTCGTGTAGCTCTTTGATGACTTGTCCTTCCTTTCCGAATCCTTGCTTCTGCGAGAGGGTCTTCGTTCATAACGATCATCTCTACTCTTCCTTTCTCTTGGTGGTGATTCTTCTCTTTTGCTTCTCCTTTTAGGTGAGTCTTCTCTTCTTTTGTAGGGAGCCGTACACTCTCTAGAGTAGTGTCCGGGTCTTCCACAATTGTAGCAATTGCGATCACGACTAGAAGATCTTTTGTCATTGTAGGACCTTGACTTGGAACTTCTTTCTTTGCTTCTACTCTTGTAGAACTTGTTGAAGTTCTTCACCATTAGGCTCAATTCTTCATTGAAGACTTGCTTCTCACTTGATCATGTAGGAGCATCACATGAAGCTTTGTAAGCACCACTAGACTTGTTGTGAAGCTCTTCTTTATCCTTGAGTGACATCTCATGAGCAACAATTCTACCAATGACTTCCGTTGGCTTGAGATCTTTATAATTTGGCATCATTTGGATCAAGGTGCACACGATATCATATTTTCCATCCAAGGCTCTTAGGATCTTCTTGATGACGAATCTATCGGTCATCTCTTCACTTCATAAGCCGGCAATCTCATTTGTGATGAGAGCAAGCCTAGAGTACATTTCAGCGAGACCTTCACCATCCTTCATTTTGAACTTGTCAAGTTGACTTTAAATCACATCCAATTTGGATTCCTTGACAGACTCGGTACCTTCGTGGATATCAATCAAAGTATCCCAAGTTTCCTTTGCGTTCTCAAGGAGGCTGATTTTGCTGAATTCTTTGGGGCACAATCCATTGAAGAGGATATCGTAAGCTTGAGCATTGTATTGCAACATCTTTAATTCTTCCGCAGTTGCTTCAAGATTCGGTTCTCTTCCATTGAAGAATTCACCTTGCAAGCCAATACACACAATAGCCCAAACGGCGGTGTTATGTCCAAGAATATGCATTTTCATTTTATGCTTCAAACTAGCAAAATTAGTACCATCAAAGTAAGGACCTTTATGGTGGTAATTTCCCTCACTAGACGCCATACTCTCCTAGGTTGTGAAACCAAGGCTATGATCACCAAAGCTATGGAAATCAAGGCAAATGGAGACCAAAGCTCTGATATCACTTGTAGGATCGAAAGTAGGTCTAGAGGGGGGTGATTAGACTACTTGGCCAAATAAAAATCTAGCCTTTTCCCAATTTTATGTCTTGGAAGATTTTAACAACTTAGCACAAGTCAAGCAATCGACCTACACATGCAATTCTAAGAGTATAGTAGTAGAACATAAAACATTGCATATGAAGGTAAAAGGAGGGGTTTGGAAAGGCAAACGCAATGTAAACACGGAGATTTTTGGTGTGGTTCTGATAGGTGGTGCTATCGTACACCCACGTTGACGGAGACTTCAACCCACGAAGGGTAACGGTTGCGAGAGTTCACGGAGGGCTCCACCCACGAAGGGTCCATGAAGAAGCAACCTTGTCTATCCCACCATGGCCATCACCCACGAAGGACTTGCTCTTGGGTAGATCTTCACGAAGTAGGCGATCTCCTTGCTGATGACCCACAAGTTGTAGGGGATCAATCGTAGTCCTTTCGATAAGTAAGAGTGTCGAACCCAATGAGGAGCAGAAGGAAATGATAAGCGGTTTTCTGTAAGGTTTTCTCTGCAAGCACTGAAATTGTAGGTGATAGATAGTTTTGTGATAAGGTAAATAGTAATGAGCAACAAGTAAATAAAGTAAATAAAGTGCAGCAAGGTAGCCCAATATTTTATGTAGCAAAGGATAAGCCTGGACAATTTCTAATAATGAGAAAGGAGCTCCCGAGGACACATGGGAATTATCATCAAGCTAGTTTTCATCATGTTCACATGATTCGTGTTCGGTACTTTGATAATCTGGTATGTGGGTGGATCGGTGCTTGGGTACTACCCTTACTTGGACAAGCATCCCACTTATTATTAACCCCTATTGCAAGCGTCCACAACTACAAAAGAAGTATTAAGGTAAACCTAACCACAACATTAAACATATGGATCCAAATCAGCCCCTAACGAAGCAACGCATAAACTAAGGTTTAAGCTTCTGTCACTCTAGCAACCCATCATCTACTTATTACTTCCCTATGCCTTCCTCTAGGCCCAAATAATGGTGAAGTGTCATGTAGTCGACGTTCACATAACACCACTAGGGGAAAAGACAACATACATCTCATCAAAATATCGAACGACCAAATTCACATGACTACTAATAGCAAGACTTCACCCATGTCCTCAAGAACAAATGTAACTACTCACAAAGCATATTCATGTTCATAATCAGATAGGTAATAATATGCATAAAAGATCTGAACATATGATCTTCCACCAAGTAAACCAATTAGCATCAGCTACAAGGAGTAATCAACACTACTAGCAACCCACAGGTACCAATTTGTGGTTTGATACAAGATTGGATACAAGAGATGAACTAGGGTTTTGAGAGGAGATGGTGCTGGTGAAGATGTTGATGGAGATTTACCCCTCCCGATGAGAGGATCGTTGGTGATGACGTTGGTGATGATTTCCCCCTCCCGGAGGGAACTGTCCCTGGCAGAACAGCTCCGCCAGAGCCCTAGATTGGTTCCGCCAAGGTTTCCGCCTCGTGGCAGTGGAGTTTCATCCCGAAAGCTTGCCCACGATTGTTTCCAAGGTAAAAGCTCTCATATAGCAGAAGATGGACACCGGGGACCCACCAGGGGGCCAGGAGACAGGGGAGCGCCCAGTAGGGGGGGCGCGCCCCCCACTCTCCTGGCCAAAGTGTGGGCCCCTGGTGTATTTCTTTCGCGCAATAATTCTTATTAATTCCAAAAACATGTTTCATGGAGTTTCAGGATTTTTGGAGCAGTGCGGAATAGGTTTCCAATGTTTGCTCCTTTTCCAGCCAAATTTCCAGCTGCCGGCATTCCCCCTCTTCATAGTAAACCTTGTAAAATAAGAGAGAATAGCCATAAGTATTGAGATATAATGTGTAATAACAGCCCATAATGCAATAAATATTGATATAAAAGCATGATGCAAAATGGACGTATCACTTGCCCTTACAAACTCCTTGGTTCAACTCCACAATCTTGACGGAGGCTCCCAAGTGACACCTAACCAATCTAGGAGACACCACTCTCCAAAAGGTAATAGTTGGTGTGTTGATGATGAACTCCTTGCTCTTGTGCTTCAAATGATAGTCTCCCCAACACTTAACTCTCTCACAGAGATTTGGCTATGGTGGAAAGATGATTTGAGTGGAAAGCAACTTGGGGAAGGCTAGAGATCAAGATTCTTGTGGTTGGTTTGGAATGTCTTGGTCTCAACACATGGGTAGGTGGTTCACTCTCAGAAAATGTATGCTTGAAGTGTAGGCACGTTATGATGGATCTCTCACAAATGGAGAGGAGGGTGGAGGGGTATATATAGCCTCCACACAAAATCTAACCATTACACACAATTGAGCCAACTCGGTCAGACCGAATAAGTGAACTCAGTGAGACCGATTCAGTTCAAAATGTGAACGTTAGGCTTTTTGGTGGGACCGACATGATCAACTTGGTGGGACCGATGAGCTAGGGTTAGGGCAAAACCTCATCTCGGTTTGACCGGTTACGTGAACTCGATGAGACCGATTTCAATAATAAGCTAACAGAGAGTTGGTCAGGCAAACTCAGTGGGACCGATCGCTCCATTCGGTGATACCGAAACGTTACGAAAGGGAAACAAAGAGTTTGCATTGCGGATTCGGTGAGACCGAAACGTTACAAAGGGAAATAGAGAGTTTGCAATCCCATATCGGTGAGACCAAGATCCCTGTCGGTGAGACCGAACTGATTAGGGTTTTTGGCTATGGCTATGTCAAGTGAACTCGGTGGCGCCGGATGAATCAAATCGGTGGGGCCGAGTTTGACTTTAGGTTTAGGAAATATTTGGCCTTGCGAAAGTGGTTGAGGGTTTGGAGCATATCACTAAGCATTTTGAGCAAGTGGACCATTAAGAAACACCTCATCCCCTTTTAATAGTATTAGCTTTTCCTATGGACTCAATGTGATCTTAGATCACTAAAATAGAAATGAAGAGTCTTGAGATTTTGCCAATATTTGTCCTTAGCATTTTGAGGGGTCCACATCTCTAGTCCATGCCATGCCAATCATTGAACTTTCTAAAATAATCAACTTGAAAGGATATTAGTTTAGTGAGCTATATGTGATTATGAATTACCAAAACCACCTAGGGATTAGTTGCACTTTCACCAATATTCTTACTAAAGCACAACTACTCACCAAGACTCACATATTACTATCTCCATATCTGAAAACTATTACAAGGAATCAAGTTTATAATATCCAATGATCTTCATGAAGGTTTTTATTATATCCCTCTTGAATATATATCACTATGGGACTAAATTTATATATTACCATTTCTACTAACAAGATCTCAAATAAATTTAAGTGAAGCACGAGAGCAAAAGACAAACTACTCCAAAAAGATATAAGTGAAGATCAAACGGGTAGTTATGTAAATGGGTTGCTTTTTGAGGACCCTCTCTCATTTAAAAACTTTCAGATCTAAGTATTTTATTAAAACAACAAGCAAAAATAAAATAAAATGACATTCCAAGAATAGCACAACTCATGTGAAGAAGCAAAAACTTAGGATTGTTGAAGAAGAAAGGTGGGATGCCTACCGAGGCATCCCCAAGCTTAGATGCTTGAGACTTGTTGAAATATTAATTTGAGATGACTTGGGCATCCCCAATCTTGAGATTTTGTGTCTCCTTAATTCCTTTTATATCACGGCCGGTTTCCCAAAATCTCAAAAACTTCATCCACACAAAACTCAACAAGAACTCGTGAGATAAGTTAGTATAAATCAACTCAAAACCTTGTTATTCTATACTGTAACAAATCACTAAAATTATAATTTAACATTGCATACTAAATGTCTCTGCATATTTAATACTCCTATCCTTAAATAGTGTCATTAAAGAAGCAAACATATGCAAGCAATGCAAACATAACATCAATATATCTAAACAGGACAGTCTGTAAAGGATTAAGAAGGTTCCATACTTATTTAACTTAAAAAATTCTGAAAGTTTACCACGCTATATAAACTATATCATAGCTTATTGTACAAAAAAATCAACATTTTATCATGTTCTGGATTTTCTAGAGAAGTATCGCACTAGCGTGCAAGTTTGTGTTTTCAAACAGCCACATATAGGCTTGCAAAATAAGCATGGTAAGGGATATACTTGACACTTTTATTGAAATAAAAGATACAAAACATTATTCTAAATAGCAACAAGAAAATATCAACAAAGAAAATGACTCTTCAAGCAAAACACATAACATGTGATGAATAAAAATATAGCTCCAAGTGAGGTTACCGATAATGCTGAAGACGAAAGAGGGGATGCCTTATGGGGCATCCCCGAGCTTAGTTGCTTGGATCTTCCTTGAATGTTACCTTGGGGTGCCTTGTGGATCCCAAAGCTTAGGGTCTTGCCACTCCTTATTCTCCTCATATCGATATCTCACCCAAAACTTGAAAACTTCAATCACACAAAACTTAACGGAACTTCGTGAGATTGGTTAGTATGATAAAGAGAAAATCATTCACTTGGGTACTGTCAAAGACAAGATTCATAATTATTTCCACATAATTCCTATTGTACTCTATCATTTTCACAATTTATATTGACCAATATAAGCCATAGAAACTATAAGGCAAGCAAATTATGCATTGAAAACAGAATCTGTCAAAAACAGAACAACCTGTAATGATCTGAACAATGACCATACTTATCCAACTTTAAAAATTCTGAAAAATTAGTACAACGTAGGAAATTTGTATATAAATCATCTGTAAAAAATTCAGAGAAAAATAATGTTGATGTGAATTTACAAAATTCCAGAACTGGGCACAGAAGTTTATGTTTTTGCATAGAATCAAGTCAACTATCATCCACACTATCCCAAACGCTTTACTTGGCACTTTATTGAAAGAAAAGCAACAAAACATGATTACTGCAATAGCCTAATCATGTGAACACAAAAAAAAAGTAGGTAGAAATATTGTGTTGTCTCCCAACAAGCGCCTTTTTAATGCCTTTTAGCTAGGCATGATGATTTCAATGATGCTCGCATGGAAGTAAAGAATTGAAACAAAGCGAGCATCATGAATCCTATGGCAAGCACATTTAAACTTAACCCACTTCCTATGCATAGGTATTTTGTGAGCAAACAATTTATGGGAGCAAGAATCAACTAGCATAGGAAGGCAAAACAAGCATGACTTCAAAACTTTCAACACATAGAGAGGAAACTTGATAATTGCAATATGTAAAAGCATATGTTCCTCTCTCATAATAATTTTCAGTAGCATCATGAATGAATTCAACAATATATCTATCACATAGAGCATTCTTTTCATGATCCACAAGCATGCAATTTTTGTTACTCTCCACATAAGAAAATTTATTCTCATTCATACTAGTAGTGGGAGCAAACTCAATGAAATAACTATGATATGACACTTGATTCACATAATCAATTTGAGCATGACAAGTTTCATGGATATCATTATTCTTCATATCATAAGTTTCATCACAATAATCAACATAGATAGCAACTTTGTTGTCATAATCAATTGGAACCTCTTCCAAAATAGTGGGTTCATCATTAAATAAAGTCATGACCTATCCAAATCCACTTTCACCAATATAAGCATCATAAATAGGAGGCATGCTATCATCATAATATTTTTTTCTCATCAAAACTTGGGGGAAAATAAATATCATCTTCATCAACTAGCATCCCTAAGCTTATGGCTTTGCATATCATTAGCATCATGGATATTCAAAGAATTCATACTAGCAACATTCCAACCATGATCATCATTCAAAGATTTTATGCCAAACATGTTATTGAATTCTTCTTCTATCAACTGAGCACAATTTTCCGACCCATCATTTTCAAGAAAGACATTATAAAGATGAACAATATGAGACCACCTCAATTCCATTTGTTTGTGGTTTTCTTTTATAAACCAAACTAGTGATAAAACAAGAAACTAGAAGATTCAATTGCAAGATATAAAGATATACCTTCAAGCACTCACCTCCCCGGCAAAAGCGCCAGAAAAGAGCTTGATCTCTACTACACAACTTGTTAATGTAGACTCGTGTTGGGCCTCCAAGCGCAGAGTTTTGTAGGATAGTAGCAATTTTCCCTCGAGTGAATGACCTAAGGTTTATCAATCCGTGGGAGGCGTAGGATGAAGATGGTCTCTCTCAAACAACCCTGCAACCAAATAACAAAAAGTCTCTTGTGTCCCCAACACACCAAATACAATGGTAAATTGTATAGGTGCACTAGTTCGGTGAAGAGATGGTGATACAAGTGTAATAATGATAGTAGATATTGATTTTGTAATAGGAACAATAAAAAACAGCAAGGTAGCAAGTAACAAAAGTGACCACAAACGGTATTGCAATGCTTGAAAATGAGGCCTAGGGTTCGTACTTTCGCTGGTGCAATCTCTCAACAATGCTAATATAATTGGATCATATAACCATCCCTCAACGTATGATGAATAATCGCTCCAAAGTTCTTATCTAGCAGAGAACATAAGAAGAAATTGTTTGTAGGGTACGAAACCACCTCAAAGTTATCCTTTCCGATCGATCTATATAGCTAGTCCTATAAGTGTCACAAATATCCCAAGAGTTTATACTAAAATAACACCATATGATACACATCAACCAACTCTAATATCACCTAGATACTCCAATGTCACCACGAGTATCCGTGAGTTGATTATATGATATGCATCAAACAATTTCAGATTCATAATACTCAATCCAACACAAAGAACTTCAAAGAGTGCCCCAAGATTTCTACCGGAGAAACAAGGACGAAAACGTGCATCAACCCCTATGCATAGATTACCACAATGTCACCTCGAAAATCTGCAAGTTGAGTGCCAAGAAATACATCAAGTGCTCTCAAATCCATAAAAGTATTCAATCTGATAATGATGACCCACAAGTGTAGGGGATCTATCATAGTCCTTTCGATAAGTAAGAGTGTCGAACCCAACGAGGAGCAGAAGGAAATGATAAGAGACTTTCAGTAAGGTTTTCTCTGCAAGCACTGAAATTGTAGGTAATAGATAGTTTTGTGAAAAGATAAATAGTAACGAGCAACAAGTAAATAAAGTAAACAAACTGCAGCAAGGTGGCCCAATCCTTTATGTAGCAAAGGATAAGCCTGGACAAATTCTAATATTGGTAAAGGAGCTCCCGAGGACACATTGGGAATTATCGTCAAGCTAGTTTTCATCATGTTCATATGATTCGCGTTTGGTACTTTGACAATTTGATATGTGGGTGGACCGGTACTTGGGTACTGCCCTAACTTGGACAAGCATCCCACTTATGATTAACCCCTATTTCAAGCATCTGCAACTACAAAAAGGAGTATTAAGGTAAACCTAACCATAGCATTAAGCGTATGGATCCATATCAGCCCCTAACGAAGCAACGCATAAACTAGGGTTTAAGCTTCTGTCACTCTAGCAACCCATCATCTACTTATTACTTCCCCATCCCTTCCTCTAGGCCCAAATAATGGTGAAGTGTCATGTAGTCAACGTTCACATAACACCACTAGAGGAAAAGACAACATACATCTCATCAAAATATCAAACGAATACCAAATTCACATGACTACTAATAGCAAGACTTCACCCATGTCCTCAGGAACAAACGTAACTACTCACAAAGCATATTCATGTTCATAATCAGAGGAGTAATAATATGCGTAAAGGATCTGAACATATGATCTTCCACCAAGTAAACCAATTAGCATCAACTACAAGGAGTAATCAACACTACTAGCAACCCACATGTACCAATTTGTGGTTTTGATACAAGATTGGATACAAGAGATGAACTAGGGTTTTGAGAGGAGATGGTGCTGGTGAAGATCTTGATGGAGATTGACCCCCTCTGTCAGGACCCCGACTTGATGCCACATCGATCTAGCATGTAACACCTCATATCCCTTTGCGGCCTCACGCACGGTATTCCCACGGGTGTCGCCTTACCTTTGCCCGGGACCGTTTGCGCCTTTTGGCACACGTATATGACAGTGTCGCTAGCATCCATATGATAAGGAGCCCGGGGCTAACATGGCTAGTCGTAAACCCAAAGTGGCACAGACTTACAGGGACAGGCATCCATGACCCAGCATCGAACGTGTCGGTCATCAGCGAGTGAATCCAGGCTGTAGCACTGGGCTAGCAGGACTCCGGTGAACCGGGCTGTAGCGGGCTAACAGGACTCCGGTATTCATCGCGTGACATTTCCCCGAAGGGACAGACACAGGAACGAAGAAGGACACATGCCGGCCAGCCTAAGTGTTCCGGAGCAGTAGCAAGCTACCATGGCTCGGTGGAAACACTAGGAGACATTTCCCGATAAGAGAGGCTACTAAAGATAAACAACTAGATAGTCAGATCCCACACATACCAAGCATTTCAATAACATACACACAATATGCTCGATATGTGCAAATACAACATGGCATCACAACATGACTCTACGACTCAAGTAATTTATTCAATAGGCTCCGAGGAGCGAGATATTACAAACATGGGTCTCATGACCCAACATCAGAGCATACAAATCAAAGCACAAGCGGAAGCTATCATGTCTGGGTACAGACATCTATAAATGAAAAAGGCTGAGAAGCCTGACTATCTATCAGATCCTGCCGAGGGCACAAGATCGTAGCTGAGGTAACAAGCTAAACGTCGAAGTCCACGTGGAACTACTAGCGAGACCGAAGTCTCTCTGCAAAACATAAAATAGGCAAACGTGAGTACAAATGTACCCAGCAAGACTTACATCAGAACTAACTACATATGCATCATTTTCAACAAGGGGATGGTGGGGTTTAACTGCAGCAAGCCAGCTTTGACTCGGTGGCTATCCTAAACTACGACTGCAAGCGACTCTTTTGAGGTGGCGCACACGAGTCCACATATTCACCATATCAATACACCACTATGGATCCGCTCCCGTCTCCCTACGAGAACGCCATCCATAGCACTCACGCTTATCTTGCGCATTTTAAAGTATCCACTTTCACTTGTCTATGAACTGATATAAGCAACCCAGAAGTCCTTTTCCGCGGACACGGCTATTCGAATAGATGATGTTAACCCTGCAGGGGTGTACTTCTTCATACATGTTTCCACCACTTAGCGTCTGCACACGACATGTGCTCGGCAGACTTCAAGCGAAAGCCGACGTGGGTGTAGACCACGACCTACCTAAACACTCAAGTCTCTAGTCCAGGTTTATCGCCTATTCGGGTTCCATCCATGAGGAGATCCGGCCGGAGTTTCGCTCACAGCCCCAAACGATGTGAACAGGGTTCCCGAGATACCAAACGGGCATCCGGTACACCGTGCCACGTACCTACCGCATCACAGCCCACCCCTACGGTCAGCGCTGTCCACGGCCTCCAGTAAGCTACAAACACCAGAAACTACTTGCAACTCCTGGACAGAGGACTAGGGTGAATAAGAAGTCGAGCGGGGTCATATTTCAGGGCCCAATGCATGGTAGTAGCTGAATCATGGATCACAAACACAGAACTCAGTTCCTAAGGACGGCTTCAATGAGACAACCCACCATGTACTCCTACATGGCCTCTCACCGACACCTTTTACCAAATCGTGTTCACACACTTAGCTCACACATAGTAGGACATGTTCACACACCTCTGATTCATCCTCGATGAATCAGACCTGACTCAACTCTAAGCAGTAGCAGGCATGACAAACAAGCATGAATGAGTAGGCACATCAGGGCTCAAACAACTCCTACTCATGCTAGTGGGTTTCATCTATTTACTGTGGCAATGACAGGTCATGCAAAGGATAAAGGGGTTCAGCTACCGCAGCAAGTAACAGATGAATCGTTGTTGTCCTAATGCAGTAAAAGAGAGCAGGAGCGAGAGAGTGGGATTGTATCGGAATGAACAAGGGGGTTTTGCTTGCCTGGCACTTCTGAAGATAACATTGAGTCTTCATCAGTGTCAACGATCACATCATCGGTATCACGTCTATCGAGAGGGGACAATTACCGGCAACACAGAAGGGAACACAATCAATGCAATGCACAATATGATGCATGATCATGACATGGCAAAATGAATGTGTTTTGAGCTAATGCAACTAGCAACAGATTAAATGAAGTTGGTTTGAATACAAGATTCAAATTCAAACTCCATATGTGATTATTCAAATGCCATTTAATTGATTTGTGCTAAACAGCAGCTATAAGTTGTTTCTACATGCATGAAATGGTACAGATGGATTCCTTGAATTTTTCTGATAATTTTTCATATATAAATTATTTAATTTGGAGTTACGGTTAATTTTCTATGATTTATTGAAGTTTTAGCTATTTTCTGAAATTTCCTGATTATTTTTAAATCCAGAAAATACTTATTGCGTCAGCCTGACGTCATGATGACGTCAGCAGGGTCAACTGGGCTGGTCGGTCAAACCTGACGTGTGGGGACCACACGTCAGTGACACAGGAACTAAACAGGTTTAGTTAATTCTTAACTAACGTAATTAGAAGGGCTGGGGCCCACAGTCAGCGGGTCAGTGGGTTAGCTAAAATTTAATTAGTACCTAAACCAAATTAGCAGGGCCTCGGGCCCACATGGCAGTGAAACAGTGGCTAAATAAATTAAAATAAACTAAACTAATTAACAGGGGGGCTGGCCCCACCTGTCATCGACCCAGGGGGGTCAAACCCCTGGTCAGCAGGGCCTAACCTGCCGGCGGCTTGACGCCGGCGAGGCCGAGACGGCGGAGGCCTTCGGGTTTCTTGCTCCGGCGGCCAAACGCCGCGCGGAGAGGCTCTGTGGGTTCCTAGCGCTCGTGCGCATCCGGAGGAGGTGACGGAAGGACGCGGGGTGGTCAGCACTCGCCGGAGCGGAGCTTGCGGCGGCGGCCGGAGTTCGGTGGTTGCGGCTGAGAGGGCTAGAGCTCGCGGGCGAGGGAGCTGAGCAGCGCAGCGGCATCTACACAGCACACGGAAGTAGTCTGCGAGCTCGGTTTGGTCGTCGGGGCTTGCTAGCGCTGGCAGTGACGATCGCGGCGGCGAGAAGCTCTCGGTGATGGCGGGAATCGAGCTAGTGAACCAAATCCACCACGGGGTATGAGGGGAAAGGGAGAGGGGCTCATAGGGAGTCGTATGAAGAAGACGGCGAGCTCAGGGAGGCCCTGTGGACGACGAATCGGGCGGCGGCATCCGGCGGCCGTGGTCGGGGAAGAAGGGTCGCGGCGTCGTCTTGGGGTCCTCCGGCCTTGCGTGGGTCGGCGGAGAGGCGCTCGGGTTCTAGGCGGAGCTCGTGGGCTGGTCAGAGAAGCGAGGGGGCGGCGGTGCCGCGGCAGCAACAAGCGGCGGCGACGGTCGCTCTGGGTGCGTGCGAGAGAAAGAACAGAGGAGGAGATGGGGACGAGGGATGTGAGCGGGAGGGTTCCAGGGGTCGAGGCGGCGCCGAGGAGAAGGCGCGAGGCGTCGTGGTGGCCTCAGGCGATGCAGACGAGCAGGGTGGTGGCGTGGCGAGCTCGGGCGCGTGCGCCGAGTCCCTCCTCTGCCTACTGGTGCGAGGAGGAAGGCGACAGGGAGGAGGAGGTGGGCTGGGCCGCACAGTGCTGGACCAGCACAGGAGCTGGGCCGGCTCTGGTGGGCTGCACGGGTGAGGCCGGTAACTTCCTTCTCTCTCTTTCTTTATTTCTATTTCAGTTCTGTTTTCTTTTATTTAATCTGTTTTGCCACTGTTTTGAATTTAAAAATAATTCGAACAATGCCAAAAACTCCTCTAAAAATATTTATGCTGCTTAATGGACTTTTCCAAAAGCACATAAAATGTTTCAGGGTATTTGGAAATATATTCTATACAAATTATGAATATAGTTCCAAATGCAAATAAAGTAATGATTTAAATTCAGTGCTCAAAATATTCCTCAAAAATGTTCATTATTTTTGGTTTGGTGCAAAACCCTTGCCAAAATATAACCAACATTATTTAAGGCCATTTTGAAAACATTGAATGCATTTTCCAGGGTTCTTTGCCCCTCTTTTATTTAAGTTTTTGAGGCTTCCAAAATTCCTCAGTTCAAGTTTCAGAAATTTAAATATGATGCCTGGATGAAGATGCAACTATTTACAAACAATATTCTAGGGCTGTGACAACTCACCCCCACTAAACAAAAATCTCGTCCCGAGATTCAAGCGTAGGGTAAGGTGAAGGGGAACGCAACTAGTACAATCTTCACGATCCAGGTTGCACTTCATAGGAACGTTGGTTCGATCACCATCATTGTCTTGAAGTCTTGCTCTGAGAAATCCTGTCAACATGACATGGAGGGAAGAAGGAGACTCTAGAAGGGTCGATCTTCTCGAAGATCGAACAACTCAGGATTAACTGACGGAATGGGACATAGCAACATCTCTCGAGCTGAGAGACGAAGCACACCTCTAGAGGAATGGAGTGGAAAGATGACGAAGGTTCACTAGGTAGACAACGATCCAGACTTAAGAATGTGGTGATCGGTTGTCAACATAGCGAGGAGTTGAATTGCCATGATACCACGATGAAACATCCTGGAGGAGGGTGATTCGTAGATTATTATCTTAAGTGGCAAAAAGAATTACCTTTGATATAGAGATCATTGAGACTCTCTATATCAGCCTAAGGCAAATCACAAACAATCGATTGGCGGGCGGTCGGTAGAATGGGCATACTCGGACTTGGATGATGTGGATTACCTTGTTGAAGACAACGTAATGGATGAATTTGCTTATCACCGGAAATGGAAGAGACCCATGGTAGAATGGCACATTGGCGGTGCAAGCTGGGAACAAAATGCAAATGCTGGGAATGATTCTGGTAACTGGGGAAGAACCCAACAATAGAGAGTGAATCCACTGTTGAGAAGTTATAGCATAACCGAGGAAGTTGAGAGCAAACCTAGCTAGTGCCGATGGTAACACCTAACGCTTGTGCGTGCTCTCAAGAACTTGAGCATTTCCATAATCATCAAGGTTTTACCAATATCCGTGTCAAGGATCCTGGCAACACAACTTACTACCATGATGAATAGTGATGGAGGATGCAGATGCAAAGGAAGATAACACCTTCTCAGATTTCACCTTAGCGAGGCCAAGGAACAAAATCTGGATGATCGACCGAGAGACATTTAGCACTCCGCTTCTAATGTTCTCCTTGATGTGCTAGTGTAACCCATTCATAGATATGGTTTGATATCTAGAACATCAAGTAAAAGGTCGGACTTCGGGATCTCAAAATCCATAGGGCAACTAGGGAGTAAATCCTACGAAATCCCTATGGGGAGGTGGCCAACTTCCTCAAACAAGATACTATAATAATAGGTCTACCGGATGGGTGTGTTGGCCACGACATCCACTTACCGGTTATCGAGAGACCAATATTATAGTTCTTGGGAAATGTTCCAACCATCATATCTGCCTGAGATTCAGATCTGGTTGGTGTCAGGATATTCCAGACTCATCGAGTCTAGGAAGAAAAACGGAAAGTTTGCAACACAAATCGACGAGATGACGTTGCGAGATTCTCGGGGAATGAACTACGATAGTAAGCTCCAAAACATGAGCTGGTTCTGCTACAAACATGTGAACACGCTGTCCCAGACAAGCATGACCACATAGTAGTCTTATAATAAAACACTACCGAGTTCAGGAGGGGGAACCATCAACGAGGTATCGAAGTCCTTACATAAGTCCGGATTACTCTTATGAAGGAACTCCTTCTCCTTGAACAAATCAATCAGTGGCTTGGTGTGCTCAGGGACACATATAGATTGAAGGTTGCAAGTCTTCAAACCACAGAATTCTTCGCACGTGTGCATGACTGATTTGGAATGATTCCAAAGGAAAGCAACATTGACTTTCTCGATCCACGGCGGCAACTTGCATCAAATGCACATGAATTAAAGGAAGTCACTACCTTCATCCAAACATATGCTTCATGAGCTAGCATGAACAAATGCTTTCAAAAGTTTCCAACACTAGCTTAATGTTCAACAAAATCATGGAGGAGATAAGGATGTTGTCAATGGGCTCAACAACAATTCTTCCGGGTTTCCCTTTAAAAGGAATTCCATAGTTAAGTGAACAAGTGATAGCATGGTCAGACCCAAAAGATATAATGGTGTATGCTCGAGGGATCAACCACGAGTAAGACAACATTACGAATATCGTTGGTTCTGGTCTGATTGGATGATAGCCCATACTCAATCAAAGGTTTGGGTAAGATAATAGATCCAAAAATTGTTCACGAGGACCAATTGATGAAGATATCATCTTTCTTCAACACACACACACACACACAAAAAGACATCCCTTAACATGAACTAAGTCGGACAAGCTTTTATCTTCCAACTCTCCAAGTTGTTGTTTAGCTTATCCAACTAGCTCAGGGTATCCAACACGGATTCTTGGAGAAGGGGTGGTTTACAGGAATAAACCAACTTGATCACGAGCTTAACATAACAGTCAGGTGACAACCTGGTGATACTTTCGAGAAGATATTCGGAAAATCACGAACCACCGGTATGTTACTAAGCTCGAGAACAATCTCGCTTTTGAGGGCAAGACGATATGATCAAATGAGTGAGGACTTGACAAGATCCTAACTCATCAATCGAAGGGTGCACCGAAATAAGAACTAGATAGCACGATCAGTCTTAGAAGGATGATTCAAAAACCAACATGCTAAGAATGAAATTATTGTCCTTTAACTACCAAGCAACGAGGTTGCTGGGAGTATTGATTTCACACACCACGATCCACTTGTCGGCATTCCGGTTACAATAACACAGGAACCGAGGAATGAACAGTGATGGCAAGAAGTATCACTGTACCAAGAGTTCATGGGATGGTGTGCAATTTCTATAACAATCCCGATATAAAGATGGTAATACTCCAAGGTAGAACAGAGCAAAAGCTGAATTGGCATTTTGATCTGCGGAGCACAACTTCTTTGACCCGATCCTGGATATGGATGAGGTACTGGAGTTTGTTTCTCCAAGTCATTCAAGACAGAATGGCTTGACGGACCACAAGAGTAATAGGCCTCGATACACGAATGCACGCATACTCTTGACTATCAATTGACAGACGAAGGTCAGTAGACAACTAAAGCGGGACAACTCAAAGGAACATATAACTTTCTGAGTTGTGGATGCATAGATTAGTATGTCGAATCAGGTTCAACAGGTTTCTTCCGGATAATCCATGCGGGAAGGTGGAACTGGCAGAGTCATAACATAGAATTGAGAACTCATCAAGAGTTCTGGTTGTGATCTTTTGGTTCAAAGAACTTCTGCCATAAACGGTTCATAGTATTTGGAAGAAGGAAAAATACCATGGACCTCGAGGACTAATGCAAAAGTTACTAATATCCTGAAGGAACTAGCAAACACTATCAACATGAAGTAAGTAGAGTGAATCTCGGTTTCAAAACCCAGGAATAGAATACCTACTACTAAGTAGCATCACGGAATGCTTTCGAGAATAAAGGCCAGAATCTCACACTAGGAACACAAAACGTTGCTAGATTACTAGGTGACTCCCTAAATACCTAGGGTCATAATAGTAACTCCAACATAAAAGTCAAGGCAATAGAATACCTCAACTCAACAATTAGTGTGATTGAGCTGGCATAAAGAACATCGAAACCAGAGGGAAAGGATTTTGCAAATGCATCAGACTATTTAGAAACCTGGAATGACTCGGACAGCATAACGGCTGTAAATGCTCAAAAAGATTTGAGACATTCACAAAAATGGTGGCATAACCACTCAGAAGCACAATATCAAGGTTTCGAGATCAACAATTAACATACGGAAGTAGTAGGAACTGAACTGAGGCTTAAATCCAACAATCTTATAAGTCTACGGATTAGTAACACGTGATCCTGATAGAAAGAAGAGATAGCCTAGTTCTTAATCCCCGTAGAAGAGAAG
The DNA here is from genome assembly GCF_018294505.1 of Triticum aestivum. Classification (NCBI taxonomy): domain Eukaryota; kingdom Viridiplantae; phylum Streptophyta; class Magnoliopsida; order Poales; family Poaceae; genus Triticum; species Triticum aestivum. The sequence goes on from NC_057813.1 coordinate 155,268,101, forward strand.
ATGATGACTCAGATCAGAAGGCCATGAGGTATAAGGAGTAAAAAGAGCCTTACGTTCCATCCCACAATCAATTCCCTTATATAACTAAAGAATTTCTAGACTCAACTTCGACCAGTTTGGCTTGGTAATCCTACAGGCAGTCAAGCTCTGATACCAACGCTGTCAGGACCCCGACTCAATGCCACATCGATCTAGCATGTAACACCTCATATCACTTTGCGGCCTCACGCACGGTATTCCCACGGGTGTCGCCTTACCTTTGCCCGGGACCGTTTGCGCCTTTTGGCACACGTATATGACAGTGTCGCTAGCATCCATATGATAAGGAGCCCGGGCTGACATGGCTAGTCGTAAACCCAAAGTGGCACAGACTTACAGGGACAGGCATCCATGACCCAGCATCGAACGTGTCGGTCATCAGCGAGTGAATCCAGGCTGTAGCACTGGGCTAGCAGGACTCCGGTGAACCGGGCTGTAGCGGGCTAACAGGACTCCGGTATTCATCGCGTGACATTTCCCCGAAGGGACAGACACAGGAACGAAGAAGGACACATGCCGGCCAGCCTAAGTGTTCCGGAGCAGTAGCAAGCTACCATGGCTCGGTGGAAACACTAGGAGACATTTCCCGGTAAGAGAGGCTACTAAAGATAAACAACTAGATAGTCAGATCCCACACATACCAAGCATTTCAATAACATACACACAATATGCTCGATATGTGCAAATACAACATGGCATCACAACATGACTCTACGACTCAAGTAATTTATTCAATAGGCTCCGAGGAGCGAGATATTACAAACATGGGTCTCATGACCCAACATTCAGAGCATACAAATCAAAGCACAAGCGGAAGCTATCATGTCTGGGTACAGACATCTATAAATGAAAAAGGCTGAGAAGCCTGACTATCTACCAGATCCTGCCGAGGGCACAAGATCGTAGCTGAGGTAACAAGCTAAACGTCGAAGTCCACGCGGAACTACTAGTGAGACCGAAGTCTCTCTGCAAAACATAAAATAGGCAAACGTGAGTACAAATGTACCCAGCAAGACTTACATCAGAACTAACTACATATGCATCATTATCAACAAGGGGATGGTGGGGTTTAACTGCAGCAAGCCAGCTTTGACTCGGTGGCTATCCTAAACTACGACTGCAAGCGACTCTTTTGAGGTGGCGCACACGAGTCCACATATTCACCATATCAATACACCACTATGGATCCGCTCCCGTCTCCCTACGAGAACGCCATCCATAGCACTCACGCTTATCTTGCGTATTTTAGAGTATCCACTTTCACTTGTCTATGAACTGATATAAGCAATCCAGAAGTCCTTCCGCGGACACGGCTATTCGAATAGATGATGTTAACCCTGCAGGGGTGTACTTCTTCATACATGTTTCCACCACTTAGCGTCTGCACACGACATGTGCTCGGCAGACTTCAAGCGAAAGCCGACGTGGGTGTAGACCACGACCTACCTAAACACTCAAGTCTCTAGTCCAGGTTTATCGCCTATTCGGGTTCCATCCATGAGGAGATCCGGCCGGAGTTTCGCTCACAGCCCCAAACGATGTGAACAGGGTTCCCGAGATACCAAACGGGCATCCGGTACACCGTGCCACGTACCTACCGCATCACAGCCCACCCCTACGGTCAGCGCTGTCCACGGCCTCCAGTAAGCTACAAACACCAGAAACTACTTGCAACTCCTGGACAGAGGACTAGGGTGAATAAGAAGTCGAGCGGGGTCATATTTCAGGGCCCAATGCATGGTAGTAGCTGAATCATGGATCACAAACACAGAACTCAGTTCCTAAGGACGGCTTCAATGAGACAACCCACCATGTACTCCTACATGGCCTCTCACCGACACCTTTTACCAAATCGTGTTCACACACTTAGCTCACACATAGTAGGACATGTTCACACACCTCTGATTCATCCCCGATGAATCAGACCTGACTCAACTCTAAGCAGTAGCAGGCATGACAAACAAACATGAATGAGTAGGCACATCAGGGCTCAAACAACTCCTACTCATGCCAGTGGGTTTCATCTATTTACTGTGGCAATGACAGGTCATGCAAAGGATAAAGGGGTTCAGCTACCGCAGCAGGTAACAGATGAATCGTTGTTGTCCTAACGCAGTAAAAGAGAGCAGGAGCGAGAGAGTGGGATTGTATCGGAATGAACAAGGGGGTTTTGCTTGCCTGGCACTTCTGAAGATAGCATTGAGTCTTCATCAGTGTCAACGATCACATCATCGGTATCACGTCTATCGAGAGGGGACAATTACCGGCAACATAGAAGGGAACACAATCAATGCAATGCACAATATGATGCATGATCATGACATGGCAAAATGAATGTGTTTTGAGCTAATGCAACTAGCAACAGATTAAATGAAGTTGGTTTGAATACAAGATTCAAATTTAAACTCCATATGTGATTATTCAAATGCCATTTAATTGATTTGTGCTAAACAGCAGCTATAAGTTGTTCTATCATGCATGAAAATGGTACAGATGGATTCCTTGAATTTTTCTGATAATTTTTCATATATAAATTATTTAATTTGGAGTTACGGTTAATTTTCTATGATTTATTGAAGTTTTAGCTATTTTCTGAAATTTCCTGATTATTTTTAAATCCAGAAAATACTTATTGCGTCAGCCTGACGTCATGATGACGTCAGCAGGGTCAACTGGGCTGGTCCGGTCAAACCTGACGTGTGGGGACCACACGTCAGTGACACAGGAACTAAACAGGGTTTAGTTAATTCTTAACTAACGTAATTAGAAGGGCTGGGGCCCACAGTCAGCGGGTCAATGGGTTAGCTAAAATTTAATTAGTACCTAAACCAAATTAGCAGGGCCTCGGGCCCACATGGCAGTGAAACAGTGGCTAAATAAATTAAAATAAACTAAACTAATTAACAGGGGGGCTGGCCCCACCTGTCATCGACCCAGGGGGGGTCAAACCCCTGGTCAGCAGGGCCTAACCTGCCGGCGGCTTGACGCCGGCGAGGCCGAGACGGCGGAGGCCTTCGGGTTTCTTGCTCCGGCGGCCAAACGCCGCGCGGAGAGGCTCTGTGGGTTCCTAGCGCTCGTGCGCATCCGGAGGAGGTGACGGAAGGACGCGGGGTGGTCAGCACTCGCCGGAGCGGAGCTTGCGGCGGCGGCCGGAGTTCGGTGGTTGCGGCTGAGAGGGCTAGAGCTCGCGGGCGAGGGAGCTGAGCAGCGCAGCGGCATCTACACAGCACACGGAAGTAGTCTGCGAGCTCGGTTTGGTCGTCGGGGCTTGCTAGCGCTGGCAGTGACGAGCGCGGCGGCGAGAAGCTCTCGGTGATGGCGGGAATCGAGCTAGCGAACCAAATCCACCACGGGGTATGAGGGGAAAGGGAGAGGGGCTCACAGGGAGTCGTATGAAGAAGACGGCGAGCTCAGGGAGGCCCTGTGGACGACGAATCGGGCGGCGGCATCCGGCGGCCGTGGTCGGGGAAGAAGGGTCGCGGCGTCGTCTTGGGGTCCTCCGGCCTTGCGTGGGTCGGCGGAGAGGCGCTCGGGTTCTAGGCGGAGCTCGTGGGCTGGTCAGAGAAGCGAGGGGGCGGCGGTGGCCGCGGCAGCAGCAAGCGGCGGCGACGGTCGCTCTCGGGTGCGTGCGAGAGAAAGAACAGAGGAGGAGATGGGGACGAGGGAGTGAGCGGGAGGGTTCCAGGGGTCGAGGCGGCGCCGAGGAGAAGGCGCGAGGCGTCGTGGTGGCCTCAGGCGAAGCAGACGAGCAGGGTGGTGGCGTGGCGAGCTCGGGCGCGTGCGCCGAGTCCCTCCTCTGCCTACTGGCGCGAGGAGGAAGGCGACAGGAGGAGGAGGTGGGCTGGGCCGCACAGTGCTGGACCAGCACAGGAGCTGGGCCGGCTCTGGTGGGCTGCACGGGTGAGGCCGGGTAACTTCCTTCTCTCTCTTTCTTTTATTTCTATTTCAGTTCTGTTTTCTTTTATTTAATCTGTTTTGCCACTGTTTTGAATTTAAAAATAATTCAAACAATGCCAAAAACTCCTCTGAAAATATTTATGCTGCTTAATGGACTTTTCCAAAAGCACATAAAATGTTTCAGGGTATTTGGAAATATATTCTATACAAATTATGAATATAGTTCCAAATGCAAATAAAGTAATGATTTAAATTCAGTGCTCAAAATATTCCTCAAAAATGTTCATTATTTTTGGTTTGGTGCAAAACCCTTGCCAAAATATAACCAACATTATTTAAGGCCATTTTGAAAACATTGAATGCATTTTCCAGGGTTCTTTGCCCCTCTTTTATTTAAGTTTTTGAGGCTTCCAAAATTCCTCAGTTCAAGTTTCAGAAATTTAAATATGATGCCTGGATGAAGATGCAACTATTTACAAACAATATTCTAGGGCTGTGACACCCTCCCGATGAGAGGATCATTGGTGATGACATTGGTGATGATTTCCCCCTCCTGGAGGGAAGTGTCCCCGGCAGAACAGCTCCGCCAGAGCACTAGATTGATTCCGCCAAGGTTCCACCTCGTGGCGGTGGAGTTTCGTCCCGTAAGCTTGCCCATGATTTTTTTCCAGGGTAAAAGTGATGATATAGCAGAAGATGGACGCTGGAGGCCCACCAGGGGGCCCAGGAGATAGGGGGGTGCCCCCCTGTCTCCTGGACAGGTTGTGGGCCCCCTGGCCTATTTCTTTCGCTCATAAATTCTTATTAATTCCAAAAAGTTGTTCGTGGAGTCTCAGGACTTTTGGAGATGTACATAATAGGTTTCCAATGTTTGCTCCTTTTTCAGCCAGAATTCTAGTTGCAGGCATTCCCCCTCTTCATGGTAAACCTTGTAAAATAAGAGAGAATAGCCATAAGTATTGAGATATAATGTGTAATAGCAGCCCATAATGCAATAAATATTGATATAAAAGCATGATGCAAAATGGACGTATGAACTCCCCCAAGCTTAGACCTCGCTTGTCCTCAAGCGGAAGCCGAAATCGAAAAATATGTCCACATGTTTAGAGATAGAGGTGTCGATAAAAATAAAATACGGACTTGAGGGCATCATGATCATTCTAATAACACCAACATAAATAGATTTTGTCATATGATTTCCTATGCTCAAGTAATAAGCAATTCACAATGTCAAGTATGGTTCAAAAACTTCATTGGGAACTAACAAACTATAATCTCAGTCATTGAAGCAATTGCAATTTATCGTAACATCAGAGAGTCAATAATAGAGCTTTTCAGCAAGCTCACATACTCAACTATCTCTTAGTCTCCTATAATGGTTAACACTCATGCAATACTTGTGGTTATAGAGTTTCAGCCGAACACTGAGAAAGATAGGGGCTTATTGTGTTACCTCCCAACGTATTCACCTTTAGGTGATGTAAACAATAATAGCCCATGCTAACTTACATCCAATTGGATATATGCATCATGATCTTTCAAACACGAGGAGCTTGCCAAATGATAAAATGAAAAAGGGAAAGGTGAGGGTCACCTTGACTCAAGCATAAAGTAAAAGATAGGCCCTTCGCAGAGGGAAGCAGAGGTTGTCATGCGCGTTTAGGGTTGATGCACAAAATCTTAATGCAAAAGAACGTCACTTTATATTGCCCCTTGTATGTGGACCTTTATTATGCAATCCGTCGCTTTTGTTACTTCCACAACAAGTTCGTACAAAGCTTATTTTCTCCGCACTAATAAGTCATGCATATTTAAAGATCAATTTTTATTGCTTGCACCGATTACAACTTACTTGAAGGATCTTACTCAATCCATAGGTAGGTATGGTGGACTCTCATGGCAAAACTGGGTTTAAGGATATTTGGAAGCACAAGTAGTATCTCTACTTGGTGCAAGGAATTTGGCTAGCATGAGGGGGAAAGGCAAGCTCAACTTGTTGGGAAGGTCAATGACAATATACTCTAACTGAGATGTCGGAAAACATAAACCATTACGTTGTCTTCCTTGTCCAACGTCAACTCTTTTAGCATGTCATACTTAATGAGTGCTTCACAATCATAAAAGATGTACAAGATAATATATTTATATGTGAACCCCTCCTTCCTTATCACTTCCTATTAATTGCAACGATGACCAAGGCTACGTTCATCAACTCTCAACAATTTTTTATGCCTCATACTTTCTATGTGTGAAGTTATCACTATCCATAAGATCAATATGAACTCTTGTATCCTTTCTACTTTCTCAAGATCATAGCAACATAGCAAAGCCCTTGACTCAACACTAATCTTTATTATAGATAGCACACGGACTCGATTACATAAAGAGATCACAATGCAAAACTCGAAACTACTTGATATCAAACTTCAATCTACAAGATCAAGATACTACTAAAAGGATCGAACTAAATAAAGCGGTAAAGATAGGAGTGTGATGGTTATACGATACCGGGGCACCTCCCCCAAGCTTGGCAATTTCCAAGGGGAGTGCCCATACCCATGTGATTATGTCCTCGGAGGTGATGGAGGTGGTGATGATGACGGTGGATAATCGCACATTGAGCGTAAAAGTTCCTCCAACTTGCGGATAATGCCCTTAAGCCCAGCAATATGTTCCTTCAACAGAATATTCTCCTGTGTGAGATACTTGTTCTATATGTGAGCTAACTCAATCATCTTGAAACCTTCAATCTCTGTTGGAGTAAAGAGGTTAGGTAAAGGTTGTGGGATATCTTCTTCTTTCACCGCCGGAGCTTGAACCTCCATGGCTTTCTTGATCCCTTCATCCTTGTTGATCTCTTCTGGTTCTTCTCTTTTTAGCTCTATCTTCAAAAGCCAAGCATCCTTGTCTTCATTGTTGGAGGAGGGTGAAGTCATGGTGCTCTAAATCTGCAACGGAAACCGCTCAAAACGAAAACAGAGGATATTTGCGTGATGCGGTGGTCAAAACCTTCGGGAGTATATATAATGAATTTTTACCGACCAAAATACGTAACATACAAGAAAACGGAGTCCGAGAGGCACACGAGGTGCCCACGAGATAGGGGGGCGCACCCTCCTCTCTCGTGGGATCCTTGTGTCCCTTTCGGACTACTTCTTTCTTCCTAAAAATCTTAAATAATCCAAAACTGATAAAAATTGCCATTAGAGTTGTTTTGGAGTCGGTTTACTTACCGTACCACATACCTATGCCTTTTCGGACTCTAGAACGTTCTGGAAAGTGTCCCTTATGTATTCCTTAGGGGTTACGGTTTCAATAATATTAGTTTCAACATTGATATGATTACCTAAAATATAATGTTTAATTCTTTGACCGTTAACCACCCTCGGATTTGTGCCTTCGAAGTTGTTGATTTTTATAGCACCAGAACGATAGACCTCCTCGATAACGTAGGGACCTTCCCATTTTGAGAGAAGTTTTCCTGCAAAAATCCTTAAACGAGAGTTGAATAATAACACATAATCTCCTAGTTAAACTCATGCTTTTGTATCCTCTTATCATGCCAGCGTTTGACTTTTTCTTTGAACAGCTTGGCATTCTCATATGCTTGGGTTCTCCATTCATCAAGTGAGCTAATATCAAACAACCTCTTCTCACCGGCAAGTTTGAAGTCATAATTGAGCTCTTTAATAGCCCAATATGCCTTATGTTCAAGTTCAAGAGGTAAATGACATGCTTTTCCATAAACCATCTTATAAGGAGACATACCCATAGGATTTTTGTATGCAGTTCTATAGGCCCATAATGCATCATCAAGTTTTTTGGACCAATTCTTTCTAGATCTATTCACAGTCTTTTGCAAAATTAATTTGAGCTCTCTATTGCTCAACTCCACTTGACCACTAGATTGTGGATGATAAGGAGATGCTATTCTATGATTGACATCATACTTAGCAAGCATCTTACGGAAAGCACCATGAATAAAATGTGAACCACCATCAGTCATAAGATATCTAGGGACTCCAAACCTCGGAAAAATAACTTCTTTAAGCATTTAATAGAAGTGTTATGATCAGCACTACAAGTTGGAATAGCTTCTACCCACTTAGAAACGTAATCAACAGCAACTAAAATATGTGTATAACCATTAGAGGCAAGAAAAGGCCCCATATAATCAAAGCCCCAAACATCAAATGGTTCAATAACAAGAGAATAATTCATAGGCATTTCTTGACGTCTACTAATGTTACCTATTCTTTGACATTCATCACAAGATATGACAAACTTACGAGCATCTTTGAAGAGAGTAGGCCAATAAAAACCAGATTGTAGTACCTTGTGTGCAGTTCTATCTCCTGCGTGGTGTCCTCCATAAGATTCAGAGTGACACTTATGTAGAATCTGTTCCTGTTCATGCTCAGGCACACAACATATAATAACACCATCTACTCCTTCTTTATAAAGGTGTGGATCATCCCAGAAGTAATGTCCTAAATCATAAAAGAACTTTTTCTTTTGCTGGTATGTGAAACTAGGCGGTATATATTTAGCAACAGTGTAATTAGCATAATCAGCATACCAAGGAGCAGTACGAGAAGCATTGACAACCTCTAATTGTTCATCAGGAAAGCTATCATTAATAGGCAGTGGGTCATCAAGAACATTCTCTAACCTAGACAAGTTATCTGCAACGGGGTTCTCAGCTCCCTTTCTATCAATAATATGCAAGTCAAATTCTTGGAGCAAGAGAACCCATCTAATGAGTCTAGGCTTAGCATCTTTCTTTTCCATAAGATATTTAATAGCAGCATGATCAGTGTGAATAGTAACTTTGGAATCAACAATATAAGGTCTAAACTTATCACATGCAAACACAACTGCTAAGAACTCTTTTTCAGTAGTAGCATAATTTCTCTGGGCAGTATCAAGAGTCTTACTAGCATACTGGATAACATTCAATTTCTTATCGACTCTTTGCCCTAAAACAGCACCTACAGCATAATCACTAGCATCGCACATAATTTCAAAAGGTAAATTCCAATTAGGTGGCTGAACAATAGGTGCAGTGATCAAAGCTTTCTTAAGTGTTTCAAATGCTTCTACACAATCATCATCAAAGACAAAAGGAATATCTTTTTGCAATAAATTAGTCAGAGGCCTAGAGATTTTAGAAAAGTCCTTAATGAACCTCCTATAAAAACCGGCATGACCAAGGAAACTTCTTATACCTTTTATGTCCTTGGGACATGGCATCTTTTCAATAGCATCAACTTTGGCTTTATCAACTTCAATACCTCTCTCAGAGATCTTGTGCCCCAAGACAATGCCTTCATTAACCATAAAGTGACACTTTTCCCAATTCAGGACGAGACTAGTGTCTTCGCATCTCTGCAAAACTCGATCAAGGTTGCTCAAACAATCATCAAAAGAGGATCCATAGACGGAGAAGTCATCCATGAATACCTCACAAATCTTTTCACAAAAATCAGAGAATATAGCCATCATGCATCTTTGAAAGGTAGCAGGTGCATTACATAAACCAAAAGGCATACGTCTATAAGCAAAAGTACCAAAAGGGCAAGTAAAAGTAGTTTTAGATTGATCCTTCGCTGACACAGGTATCTGAGAGAAACCAGAATAACCATCTAGAAAGCAAAAATGTGTGTGTTTGGATAGTCTTTCTAGCATTTGATCAATAAAAGGTAAAGGGTAATGATATTTCTTAGTAGCTTTATTTAACTTACGGAAATCAATTAAGATCCTATAACCTGTAATAATTCTTTGCGGGATCAATTCATCTTTATCATTAGGAACAACGGTAATACCTCCCTTTTGGGGGACACAATGGACACGGCTTACCCATTCACTATCAGCAACGGGATAAATAATACCTGCCTCAAGGAGCTTTAGTATCTCCTTTCTTACCACTTCCTTCATCTTGGGATTTAATCGTCTTTGAGGATCTCTAACTGGTTTGGCATCTTTCTTCACTGAAATTTTGTGTTGACATAATGTGGGACTAATGCCCTTAAGATCATCCAGAGTATATCCAATAGCAGCTCGGTGCTTCTTCAGAGTTTTCAATAATGTTTCTTCTTCTTTCTCTGAAAGGTTAGCACTAATAATAACAAGATATATTTCTTTTTCATCAAGATAAGCATACTTAAGATTATCAGGTAATGGTTTGAGTTCAAACACGGGATCACCCTTGGGTGGAGGGGGATCCCCAAGAATTTCAACGGGAAGGTTATGTTTTAGCATAGGTTCCTGTTTAAGGAACACTTCATCTATTTCCTCCCTTTCCTTCATAAACATATTGTTTTCATGGTCTAGCAAATATTGTTCTAACGGATCAGTTGGAGGAACAGCAATGGAAGCAAGACCAATAATTTCATCCTTACTAGGTGGTTCCCTTTCATGAGGTTGTCTACTAAACTTAGCAAAATTAAACTCATGAGATATACCATCTATGCCAACAGTGACAATGTTCTTTTCACAATTAATCTTAGCACTAGCAGTATTCAAGAAGGGTCTACCAAAAATAATGGGACAAAAAACATCTTGTGGGGAAGCAAGAACAAGAAAATCAGCAGGGTATTTAACCTTCCCACACAAAACTTCAACATATCTAACAATCCCAATGGGTTTAATGGTATCCCTATTAGCAAGCTTAATAGTGACATCAATGTCTTCTAATTCAATGGGTGCAATGTCGTGCATAATTTCTTTATAAAGATCATAAGGTATCGCACTAGCACTAGCACCCATATCACATAAGCCGTGATAACAATGATCTCCTATTTTAACAGAAATAACAGGCATGCCTACAACAGGTCTACGTGTCTTAGTATCAAATCTAGCAATATTAGCAGTTTCACCCAAAAAAGAAATAACATGCCCATCTAAGTCCTCATCCAAGAGATCTTTAATCATAGCAATAGTAGGTTCAACATTACTTTGCTCAGGAGGTGTATAAGTCCTAGTATTACTCTTATGAACATCAGTCGAAGCTTTAGCATGATCTTTTATCCTAACAGGAAAAGGAGGTTTTTCAACATAAGCAGTAGGAACAATAGGATCACTATAGGTAATAGTGTTTTCTTCGACTATAATAGGTGCAACTACTTTCACTTCAACAGGAGGATTATATTTAAACCACTTCTCTTTAGGGAGGTCAACGTGAGTAGCAAAAGTTTCACAGAAAGTAGCTACTATCTCAGAGTCAAGTCCATACTTAGAGCTAAATCCACGAAAAGCATCGGTATCCATAAAAGATTTAACACAATCGAACTTAGGTGTCATACCTGACTCCTTACCATCGTCGGAACCCCAATCTTTAGAGTTGCGTTTAATTCTTTCCAATAAGTCCCATTTGAAATCAATAGTCTTCAGCATATAAGAACCAGCACAGGAAGTATCGAGCAGGTTGGGATTATCAAGAGAAAGTCGAGCAAAAAAATTCTGAATAATCATTTCCCAAGAGAGCTCATGATTGGGGCATGAATATAACATTGACTTAAGCCTCCCCCAAGCTTGAGCGATGCTTTCTCCTTCACGAGGCCAGAAATTATATATGTAATTACGATCACGATGAACAAGATGCATATGATAGAACTTCTGGTGAAATTCCAACTTCAATCGCTTATAATTCCAAGATCTCGTATCATCACATAGCCTATACCATGTCAATGCATCTCCCTTCAAAGATAAAGGGAAGACCTTCCTTTTGACAACATCATCGGGAATACCTGCAAGCTTAAATAATCCACAAACTTCATCCACAAAGATAAGGTGTAAATCGGGATGCAATGTTCCATCTCCTGCAAATGGATTAGCTAGCAGTTTTTCTATCATACCCGATGGAATCTCAAAGTAAATATTTTCATAAAGTTCAGTAGGTTGAGGAACAACTCTTTGCTCTTCTGGTTGGGGTGAAGATACCCCAAACAAGCCCCTCAAAGGATTAGTTTCCATAGTGACAAGTAATAGAAAATTTCAGCACACTATATAAATGTTTCCTTACCAAGTTCCACTCACCAAAAGCGCTACACTCCCCGGAAACGGTGCCATAAAAGAGTCTTGATGACCCACAAGTTTAGGGGGTCTATCGTAGTCCTTATGATAAGTAAGGGTGTCGAACCTTACTTATCCCAATCCTTTATGTAGCAAAGGATAAGCCTGGACAAATTCTAATAATGGTAAAGGAGCTCCCGAGGACACATTGGGAATTATCGTCAAGCTAGTTTTCATCACGTTCACATGATTTGCGTTCGGTACTTTGATAATTTGATATGTGGGTGGACCGATACTTGGGTACTGCCCTAACTTGTACAAGCATCCCACTTATGATTAACCCCTATTGCAAGCATCCGCAACTACAAAAAGGAGTATTAAGGTAAACCTAACCACAACATTAAGCGTATGGATCCATATCAGCCCCTAACGAAGGAACGCATAAACTAGGGTTTAAGCTTCTGTCACTCTAGCAACCCATCATCTACTTATTACTTCCCCATGCCTTCCTCTAGGCCCAAATAATGGTGAAGAGTCATGTAGTCGACGTTCACATAACACCACTAGAGGAAAAGACAACATACATCTCATCAAAATATCGAACGAATACGAAATTCACATGACTACTAATAGCAAGACTTCACCCAGGTCCTCAGGAACAAACGTAACTACTCACAAAGCATATTCATGTTCATAATCATAGGAGTAATAATATGCATAAAGGATCTGAACATATGATCTTCCACCAAGTAAACCAATTAGCATCAACTACAAGGAGTAATCAACACTACTAGCAACCCACGGGTACCAATTTGTGGTTTTGATACAAGATTGGATACAAGAGGTGAACTAGGGTTTTGAGAGGAGATAGTGCTGGTGAAGATGTTGATGGAGATTGACCCCCTCCCGATGAGAGGATAGTTGGTGATGATGTTGGTGATGATTTCCCCCTCCCGGAGGGAAGTGTCCCCGGCAGAACAGCTCCACCAGAGCACTAGATTGATTCCGCCAAGGTTCCGCCTCGTGGCGGTGGAGTTTCGTCCCGTAAGCTTGCCCACAATTTTTTCCAGGGTAAAAGTGATGATATAGCAGAAGATGGACGCCGGAGGCCCACCAGGGGGCCCAGGAGATAGGGGGCGCGCCCTATAGGGGGGCGCCCCCCTGTCTCCTGGACAGGCTATGGGCCCCCTGGCCTATTTCTTTCGCTCATAAATTCTTATTAAATCGAAAAGGTTGTTTCGTGGAGTCTCAGTACTTTTGGAGATGTGCAGAATAGGTTTCCAACGTTTGCTCCTTTTCCAGCCAGAATTCCAGCTGCCGGCATTCCCCCTCTTCATGGTAAACCTTGTAAAATAAGAGAGAATAGCCATAAGTATTGAGATATAATGTGTAATAACAGTCCATAGTGCAATAAATATTGATGTAAAAGCATGATGCAAAATGGACGTATTAGATAATAACAAAATCTCAAAGGGAAAACTCAATTCATCACAACAAGATAGAGAGGGGAAAACAGCATATGATCCAACTATATTAACAAAGCTCGTGATACATCAAGATCTGCCAAATCAATAACATGAGAGAGAGAGAGATCAAACACATAGCTACTAGTACAAACCCTCAGCCCCGAGGGTGGACTACTCCCTCCTCATCTTGGAGACCACCAGGATGATGAAGACAGCCTCCGGTGATGTTTTCCCCCTCCGACAGGGTGCCGGAACAGGGTCTAGATTGGTTTTTCGTGGCTACGAAGACTTCCGGCAGCAGAACTTCTGATTTAGGGTTATTTCAAGGGGGTTCTGTATTTATAGGATTTTTTGGCGTCGGTCTCACGTCTAGATGGGCCACGAGGTGCACATTACCCACCAGCCCACGGGCAAGGCCTCTGGCGCGTGCTGGTGGGTAGTGGCCACCTCCTTCACCTTCTGGTCCTCCCACGAAGCTTCTAGTGCCTCTTCTATTCCAAAAAAATCATCAAAAGGTTTCGTTGCATTTGGAGAACTTTTATTTCTGCACAAAAAACAACACCACGGTAGTTCTACTGAAAACAGCGTCAGTCCGGGTTAGTTGCATTCAAATCATACAAAACCAAATAGAATTGTTATAAACATGGCATGAATACTTCATAAATTATAGATACGTTGGAGACGTACCACGTATCGGCGCGGCGGGGAGGTTGGCTTTGGCGGGGCGAATGGAGTGGAGGGGGCGGGGGGAGGAGGTTTGGGGAATATTATTGGCTAGTTGGCCGAAGGGGAGTTAAATTTGGGATTTGTGGGGAATTTTCGCGCCGTGGGCAGAGGAGTTTGGCACATGGTCGGTTTCCCCAAATGTGGTCCCATGTATTAGTGAAGAGGCAAGCCGAAGTGCATTCCGTTTGGGTGAGCGGTGTGCAGGACCCACTGTGTGAGGGGTGCATTGTGACCGCGACAAGCATGTTGTGAGTGTACCACCTTTTCCTTTTAAACTTGGTGCTTTGGGCGATCCATCGATACTATTTCCGACTAAAACGGTGTGGTCGGGTCTTTTCCCGCGTGATATGCTGAGAGTTTGGCTTCGTTGGTTTGACAGACAGAGTGAGAGAAAGATGTGAAATACGTGAATGTGTAGTGGACGTACTGTTGGAGAGCCTAAGAGAAACTGTGTATGTAAACCCTATGTTTTTATTTACTTCGCTGTTAGCTTTGTCTCAGGTCAAACCTTCTAATTTGACCAAGTTTTTACATACAAAACAATGACAACCACAATACCAAGTAGATATGATTAGAATCATCATTCAATAAATTTTTTATACAATATATCTTACTATTATTGTGAAAGTTCTGAAGGAAATATGCCCTAGAGGCAATAATAAAGTTATTATTTTATATTTCCTTATTCATGATAAAGGATGAACAAAACAATTCCTGAGCTCTTCGTAATTCTTAAAGTCGTGGAGGTAGAAATCAATAAGGAGCATCAAGTGTTGATGGTTAACAAGACCACTAGTTTCAAGAAAAGGGGTCAGAGAAAGAAAGGGAACTTCAAGAAGAATGGCAAGCAAGTTGCCACTCCCGGGAAGAAGCCCAAAGCTGGACCCCAAGCCTGAAACTGAATGCTTCTACTGCAAAGGGACTGGTCACTGGAAGCGGAACTGCCCCAAGTATTTGGCGGATAAGACGGATGGCAAAGTGAACAAAGGTATATTTGATATACATGTTATTAATGTGTACCTTAATAATGCTCGTAGTAGCGCCTGGGTATTTGATACTAGTTTGGTTGCTCATAGTTGTAACTCGAAATAGGAGCTATGGATTAAACAAAGATAGGCTAAGGACGAGGTGACGATGCGCGTCAGGAATGGTTCCAAGATCGATGTGATCGCCGTCAGCACGCTACCTCTACATCTACCTTCGGGATTAGTTTTAGACCTGAATAATTATTATTTGGTGCCAGCGTTGAGCATGAACATTATATCTGGATCTTGTTTACTGCAAGATGGTTATTCATTTAAATCAGAGAATAATGGTTGTTCTATTTATATGAGTAATATCTTTTATGGTCATGCACCCTTGAAGAGTGGTCTATTTCTATTGAATCTCAACTGTGGTGATACACATATTCATAATATTGATGCCAAAAGATGCAAAGTTGATAATGATAGTGCAATATATTTGTGGCACTGCCGCTTAGGTCATATTGGTGTAAAGCGCATGAAGAAACTCCATGTTGATGGGCTTTTGGAATCACTTGATACTTGCAAACCATGCATCATGGGCAAGATGACTAAAACTCCGTTCTCCGGAACAATGGAGCGAGCCAATGACTTATTGGAAATAATACATACCGATGTATGCGGTCCGACGAGTGTTGAGGCACGCGGCGGGTATCATTATTTTCTGACCTTCATAGATGATTTAAGTAGATATGGGTATATCTACTTAATGAAACACAAGTTTGAGACATTTGAAAAGTTCAAAGAATTTCATAGTGAAGTGGAGAATCATCATAACAAGAAAATAAAGTTTCTACAATCTGATCGCGGAGGAGAATATTTGAGTTACGAGTTTGGCATTCTTTTAAAACAATGTGGAATAGTTTCACAACTCACGCCACCTGGAACACCACAGCGTAATGGTGTGTCTGAACGTCATAACCGTACTTTATTAGATATGGTGCGATCTATGATGTCTCTTACCGATTTACCACTATCATTTTGGGGTTATGCATTAGAGACAGCTACATTCATGTTAAATAGGGCACCATGTAAATCCGTTGAGACGAAACTGTATGAACTGTGGTTTGGCAAGAAACCTAAGTTGTCGTTTCTTAAAGTTTGGGGTTGCAACACTTATGTCAAAAGGCTTCAGCCTGATAAGCTCGAACCCAAATCGGAGAAGTGCGTCTTCATAGGATACCCTAAGGAAACAATTGTGTACACCTTCTACCACAGATCTGAAGGCAATATTTTTGTTGCCAAGAATGGAACCTTTCTAGAGAAGGAGTTTCTCTCAAAAGAAGTGAGTGGGAGGAAAGTAGAACTTGATGAGGTAATCGTAACTTCTCTCGAATTGGAAAGTAGCACATCACAGAAATCCTTTCCCATGATGCCTACACCAACTAGAGAAGAAGCAAGTGATAATGATCATAAAACTTCGGATCAAGTTGCTATTGAACTTCGTAGGTCAACCAGAGCATGATCCGCACCAGAGTGGTACGGTAATCCTATTCTGGAAGTCATGTTATTAGACCAAGGTGAACCTACGAACTATGAAGAAGCTATGATGAGCCCAGATTCTGACAGATGGCATCAGGCCATGAAATTTGAGATAGGGTCCATGTATGAGAACAAAGTGTGGACTTTGGTGGACTTGCCCGATAATCGGCAAGCCATAGAGAATAAATGGATCTTCAAGAAGAAGACTGATGTTGATGGTAATGTTACTGTCTATAAAGCTTCACTTGTCGCAAAAGGTTTTCGACAAGTTCAAGGGGTACTACGATGAGACTTTCTCACCTATAGCGATGCTTAAATCCATCCGAATCATGTTAGCAATTGCCGCATTTTATGATTATGAAATCTGGCAAATGGACGTCAAAACTGCATTCCTTAATGGATTTCTTAAAGAAGAGCTATATATGATGCAACCAGAAGGTTTTGTCGATCCTAAAGGTGCTAACAAAGTATGCAAGCTCTAGCGATCCATCTATGGACTGGTGCAAGCATCTCGGAGTTGTAATATACGCTTTGATGAGGTGATCAAAGCATATAGTTTTATACAGACTTTCAGTGAAGCCTGTATTTACAAGAAAGTGAGTGTGAGCTCTGTAGCATTTCTAATATTATATGTAGATGACATATTGTTGATTGGAAATGATATAGAATTTCTGGATAGCATAAAAGGATACTTGAATAAGAGTTTTTCAGTGAAACACCTCGGTGAAGCTGCTTATATATTCGGCATCAAGATCTATAGAGATAGATCAAGACGCTTAATAGGACTTTCATAAAGAACAAACCTTGATAAAGTTTTGAAGAAGTTCAAAAGGGATCAGTCAAAGAAAGGGTTCTTGCCTGTGTTACAAGGTGTGAAGTTGAGTCAGACTCAAAGCCCGACCATTGCAGAAGATAGAGAGAAAATGAAAGTCATTCCCTATGCCTCAACCATAGGTTCTATCATGTATGCTATGATGTGTACCAGACATGATGTGTGCCTTGCCATAAGTCTGGCAGGGAGGTACCAAAGTAATCCAGGAGTGGGTCACTGGACAACGGTCAAGAACATCCTGAAGTACCTAAAAAGGACCAAGGATATGTTTCTCATTTATGGAGGTGACAGAAAACTCGTCATAAATGGTTACGTCGATGCTAGCTTTGACACTAATCCGGATGACTCTAAGTCACAAATCGGATACGTATTTATATTGAATGGTGGAGCTATCAGTTGGTAGTTCCAAGCAGAACGTCGTGGCGGTATCTACGTGTGAAGCGGAGTACATAGCTGCTTCAGAAGCAGAAATGAAGGTGTCTGGATGAAGGAGTTCATATCCGATCTAGGTGTATACTTAGTGCGTCAGATCCAATGAAAATCTTTTGTGACAACACTGGAGCAATTGCCTTGGCGAAGGAATCCAGGTTTCACAAGAGAACCAAACACATCAAGAGACGCTTCAACTCCATCCGTGAACAAGTCAAGGATGGAGACATAAAAATTTGCAAGATACATACGGATCTGAATGTGGCACACCTGTTGACTAAGCCTCTTCCGCGAACAAAACATGATCAGCACCATGACTCCATGGGTGTTAGAGTCATTAAAATGTAATCTAGATATTGACTCTAGTGCAAGTAGGAGACTGAAGGAAATATGCCCTAGAGGCAATAATAAAGTTGTTATTTTATATTTCCTTATTCATGATAAAGGTTTATTATTCATGCTAGAATTGTATCGATCGGAAACCATAATACATGTGTGAATACATAAACAAACACTGTGTCCCTAGTAAGCCTCTACTAGACTATCTCGTTGATCAAAGATGGTTAAGGTTTCCTGACCATGGACATGAGTTGTCATTTGATAACGGGATCACATCATTAGGAGAATGATGTGATGGACAAGACCCATCCATTAGATTAGCATAATGATCATTCAGTTTTATTGCTATTGCTTTCTTCATGTCAAATACATATTCCTTCGACTATGAGATTATGCAACTACCGGATACCGGAGGAATGCCTTATGTGCTATCAAATGTCACAACGTAACTGGGTGATTATAAAGATGCTCTACAGGTGTCTCCGAAGGTGTTTGTTGAGTTGGCATAGAACGAGATTAGGATTTGTCACTCCGAGTATCGGAGAGGTATCTTTGGGCCCTCTCGGTAATACACATCATAAGATTGCAAGCAAACGACTAAGGAGTTAGTCACGAGGTGATGTATTACGGATAGAGTAAAGAGACTTGACGGTAACGAGATTGAACTAGGTATGAAGATACTGACGATCGAAACTCAGGCAAGTAACATACCGATGGACAAAGGGAATTACGTATGTTGTCATAATGGTTCAACCAATAAAGATCTTCGTAGAATATGTAGGAGCCAATATGGGCATCCAGGTTCCGCTATTGGTTATTAACTGGAGAGGTGTCTCGGTCATGTCTACATAGTTCTCGAACCCGTAGGGTCCGCATGCTTAACGTTCGATGACGATATAGTATTATATGAGTTATGTGATTAGGTGACCAAATGTTGTTCAGAGTCCTGGATGAGATCACAGACATGATGAGGAGTCTCGAAATGGTCGAAAGGTATAGATTTATATATAGGACGATGGTATTCAGACACCGGAAGTGTTTCAGGGGTACCGGGTACTTATCGGGTCGCTGGAAGGGGTACCGGGCACCCCCGGCAAAAGATATGGGCCTTGTGAGCCAAGAGGGGAAACTCACCAGCCACAAGGGGCTGGTGCACCCCCCATATGGGCTAGCCTAAGGATGAGAAGGAAAGGGGAGAAGGGAAAGGAAAGTGTGGATTAGGATTCCCACTTCCTTCCCTCTTCCCCCCCCCCCCCTCTTTCCTTCCCCCTTGGGAAAACATGGCAGCGGGGCGCTGGGCAAGGCAGGGCCCCTAGGGGGCCGATGGCCAGCCCTAGGTCGCGCCCTGGGCTCTCCCCATCCCCTCTATTGGTGGGAAACGACACCTATGGGATCACTGGAATCCCATCTACGGTTGCGGGGCGCGGGGATCGTGAGGAGGGTAGGACTAGCAGACGACACAGGGGGATTTACCCAGGTTCGGGCCGCAAAGATGCGTAAACCCCTACGATCCTGCTTTGGTGGATGTATTAGCGTTCTTGAGCTCTCGAACTAGCTCTAGGTGCTGTGAGATTCGAAAGAGCCGAATCCCTTCTCTGCGTGCCATGGGCCTCCTTTTATAGGCGAAAGGGCCTGCCACAGTGGCACACGGGAGGTGGAAAGTGCTACAATACTATGAGTTTATCGCTAGTATTACAGGACAAGACGCATTTAATGCGAGGCTTAGGTGTCCCTTTGCTTTATTGGGGACGGGGGCGAGGCCCGTCCCGTCCATCGCCACTCCTCCTCGCTCCGACACGCGCCCCTGGCCAGCGGTGCATGTGGTGCCATGTAGGCAGGCAAGCAACTGAGGTGGCGCGGCGGTGGAGCCTCCATGAAGGTTTGCATGTTGCCACACAGGTGCCTGCCCAGCTGGTTGGCTCGGCAGCTGCATGCGAATGGCGGCGGTGACTTGGCTCGTGCGGGCCTGGTGGTGGCCCTGCCGGTGCGCTTGGCGAGGGTCTCGTCGGGTGGCCCGGCAAGGGTCTTGCCGTGGCTCGCTGGCTCCCCCGGCAAGGATCTTGCCGAGGGTCTTGTGGGTTCCTTCGGTGAGGATAGTTGCATTCCTATCCTCTTTTTATCTTGAGCATTTTATGTCTTCACAAAGATCTGCATGCCACCACGGAGGTGCCTCCCGAGACCTGTCCCAACGCTTTTGTCGGGCGCTGGTGGGCCCAAGGGTGGCTTACTTTGGTTAGCGTGGGCGAGCTGCCCCGGGAAGGGTCTTGCCGGGGCTGCTGAGGCATGCCCCGTCAAGAGTCCTTGCTAGGGGAACCTACTACGCCTATCTGATCTTTGTGGCCTTGGTCCTTGTTGTTGCTTCGGTCGTCCTTGTGGCTTCGGCTTCCCTCCGGCTCCCCTTTCTTGCCATGTTATGCGCGGCCGTGGCGGGAGGCTCTGACTGCCCGTGCACAAGTAAAGGGGTCAAAAGCAGAGCCCCTACTTTTGTACACCGACAGGAGCCCCCGGGCCTGGGCCACACATAATCGCAGCACATTGTTGGGCCAGGCCCAGAATAGTGCGGGCAGTTGGGGTGGGTTTTTACCGCGGCCACTGTTTCGTCAGCTGCGCTTCCCCACGACCCGCGTTGAACGCGCAACATGGGGGCCCTGCGCGTGCATGACGTGGGCGCGCTGGCGTCACCTTGCGGTGGACGGTAAAGAGGCAGCTTGCGTGTCTCTTCGAGACCGCAAGGCCGTCCCCCATTTACTACCCTCGCTCGGGAACCATCGTTCCACGCGTCCCACTACGCCCGCCCCTTGCACCACGTTCGCTGCATGCGTAACGCAGAGCGAATGGCAGGCGCGCGGGATGTGGGTAGTCGTGCGCGTGCGGGTCGATTCCCATGAGCCCTCAATGGAGCAGGGAGGGCGGTCGACGGCCCCGCTCGCTGTCACTTCAAGAAGCCGGATTGGCCGAGAGGGGGCGACCGGGCCTCGCCCCCGCCTCTTTATAAAGAGGGGAGTGGGAGGAACGGTGCCCCTCAGCCTCTCGCCATCTACCTCTCCCCATTCTTGCTTTCTTTCTTCTTCTGCCATGGTGAGGGGGCGTGGCGACGCATCATCAGTGGCGGCAAGGGTCTCAGCCAGACAGTGCATCGCTCCTCCCCAGGAGTTCATAGCGGCGGAGCCGGCCGCTAAAGGAAGGGGGAGGGGGCGAGGTCGAGGCCATCATGGTGCTTGAGGGAGAGGAGGACGGGGCGGCAGATCCACCTCGCCTCCTCCAGCAGCCCCTCCTCTGATGGAGGGCCACACCGGGGACAACCCCTGCGAATTCTTCGTCAGGCTACGCCATCCGCCGCGCCGTCGTCTTTGCCTTCCAACCCCATTTGCGTGGGAGATGGAGCTGGATCCGCCGCAGGCACTGCAGCTGCACATGAGGGGTTGTGGGAACAGTGGCACATGGGTCGACGTCGAGTTCCCCGCCCCTCACGTCATGTATCTTCACCGAGGGTGGAAGACCTTCACCCGCCTCCACAGCTTGACGGACGGGCTCCCCCTCCATTTCAAACTAATGGAGGGTGGCCTTCTCTCCGTCAAGATCTTCGGGCACTTCGGGACCCGCGTGAGGTGTTGCGTGGAGAGCTCCTTCGATGATGAAGATTCTTCCTCAAGCAAGAGTGGCGAGGGAGACAACGGCAGCAACGGCAGCGACGACAAGGGCAGCGGGCGGCAGGATGATGGATCCGACTAGGTGTCGGGTGCCGCTCCGAGCGGCACCGACGACCCCATCATCCGTGTCGCCGGCTCCTTGAACTTCTAGGGGTCGTCTCCTTGGGCGGCTGGCATAGGGAGGCTGCGGAAGAGAAGAGGACGGGCGGCAAGGCCGTCAAGTCGGAGTACGCGGGCACCGACGCCTTTGTCGCGTGTTGACGTCCTGTCGCCTCATCTTCGAGCTCTGCTTCCGGTGCCGCCATCACCATCCAGCCCTTGGACGACCACCGAGATGTTCTCTCGGTGTCTTCTGCCACTCGTAGCTCGCCTAGGTGCCCCTTTTGCCCTTCTGCTTTCTTGTTCCATTTCCTTAGGAGAGGGACAAGAAAGGGGTTACGGGCACCTTATATCTTTTTTAGTCTTGTAAGCCTTCGGGCCTTTGTTAGCATTAGAACTTGTAATCCCCCTTGTTCATGTTTTTCATTTCGTATGAACTGTACCTGTACAGGATGTTTTTAATGAAAAAGGGACATTTGTCAGGATTTTCGTTCGCGGGAGGAATCCACGACAAGGAGTGAATCCTTGTTATCTTTAAGACAAACGCTTTTCTGCCCGGCAACAGGCCTTGCCGTCTCCCCACCTTGCTCAACCTTTCTCACGCTCTTGGTGGAGGCGCGGATGAGGTGGGCTTAGGCTCCCCGTTCCCCTTCCTTGCCGCTACGGCTACGACCAAATTCGGACCCAGGGGATAATCCTTGGGTACCGAAAAGGGGGAGCACGGCAGCTTAGAGGTAGAACGGGGTTTCACGTGTCCCAGTCCATAACGAAATGCATGATAGAGGATAAAAGACTTATCTGGATCCGCAGCCCCCGGCGACCTTGGTTTGCCGCGAAGGGACCCTTGTTGTTGCAGCCCCCAGCAACTCTGGCTTGCCGGGGTCCGGGCGCCGGTCCGTTCCCTTCCTTCCAAAACAGCTCGGCAAGAATACTAACGTGCCCTGCGAACCAAAGAAGACAGAGAGGAACAGAGAGACGCACACTCGACCTCTAAGCTAGGGGTTAGCCGCCGCTAAGCTCTATCAACCCTAACCAAGGAAGAGACTCAATCTAGCATGCATGCTATAACTTAGGGCGCCAGCGCTTCATTTATTTATGCTCAGGGTCTGCTCCTGGCTTTGTACAAAGGGTTACATGCCTTGCCGGCAAGGCTTGTACAAAAGGGTGGCTCGCTGGGAGGCCCAGCAACCGCGCCTTATGGGTAAAACTTATGAAGATGCTCGATGTTCCAGGAGTTGCTCAGTGGAACGACATCTTCGGTCTCCAGTCGGACTGCGCCGGGCCTGGTGACTCGTGTTACCCGATAAGGGCCTTCCCACTTTGGCATCAACTTGTTGGAATTCTTGGCCGACTGAACGTGCCGAAGAACAAGGTCGCCTTCCTCAAAGCTCCAGGCATGAACCTTGCGGCTATGGTAGCGGCGCAAAGCTTGCTGGTAGCATGCTGCTCTCACAGCCGCCCGGAGACGATCTTCCTCAAGGAGCATCGCGTCATCTTGCCGCAATTGCTCTTGCTCAAGCTCATCATAAGCGAGCACTCGAGGTGACCCGTATATGAGTTCTGTGGGGAGAACTGCCGCTGCCTGTCAAAAGTCTTCGTCCTTAAGCCTCGCAGGACCTCAGCATTTGCTCTCTCCACTTGGCCGTTGCTCCGTGGATGTGCCATGGAAGCAAAACAAACCTTGCTGCTGAGGTCCTCAATGTATTGCATGAAGGCGTGGCTCGTGAACTGTGTGCCGTTGTTGGTGATGATCCTGTTGGGCACCCTGAAACGGCACATTAGCCCCTTGAGGAACTTGATGGCTAACTGCACTGTCACCTTCCTCACTGCTTCCACCTCTATCCACTTTGTGAACTTGTCGATTGCGACGTACAAGTACTCAAAGCCCCCGACGACACGGGGGAAAGGGCCCAGTATGTCGAGCCCACAGACCAAGAATGGCCAGGAGAGAGGGATAGTCTGAAGGGATTAAGCTGGTTGATGAAGCTTGTTTGAATGGAACTGGCACGCTTCACACTTGGTTACTAGTGCCATCGCATCCTGGAGGGCGGTGGGCCAGAAAAAACCTTGCCGGAAAGCCTTGCCGGCAAGGGCCCTCGACCCTATGTGGGAGCCACATATGCCTCTGTGTATCTCTGCCAACAACTTTAGTCCTTCCTCCCGGGAGATGCACATCAATTTCACCCTGTTCGGTCTTCTTCTGTACAACATGTTATCAACGAATTGGTACAGAGTGGACCGGCGGGCTACTTTTTCTGCCTCTTCCTGCTCCTCAGGAAGCTCCCCTTTTTTAAGGAAAAGGACGGTGTGCTGCGCCCATGCCGGAGCCTGTGGCTCGACCGCAAGGACCAAAGGCACCTCTTCTGCCGCGGGAGCGGCCGCCTCCATGGCCATGACCTGAGGTTCTGCCGGAGTCAGTTGCTCTGCGGCAGGAGCGGCATCCACGGCAACATCTTCGCCGGTGGCTCCGGGGAGCTCGGTGGGGAAGTACTTGCCGGGGCCTAGTTTCCTCCGCTTGCCCTACCCAGTTGACGGCTCAACGGATGGTTGGGTTAACTGAAGCACAAAAGTACCTGGTTCCACAGGTAGCTTGAGGGCGGCGCGCTTTGACAGGTAATCAGCAACGTCGTTCTCCGCCCGAGGGACATGCTCCGCTTGTATACCGTCAAAGCGCTCCTCCAGTTTCCTCACCTCATCTACGTAAGCTTCCATCAACGGGCTTTGATAATCTTTGTTGATCTGCCTGACGATGAGCTGTGAGTCGCCCCTGACGATGAGCTTCTTAACTCCGAGGTCGGTCGCGATCCTGAGACCGGCAAGCAAACCCTCGTACTCGGCGGTGTTGTTGGTTGACATCTCCTGGGGAAAGTGCATCTGGATAACATACTTGAGGTGCTCTCCGGTGGGTGCGACAAGCAGCACACCAGCGCCGGCACCTTGCAGCGAAAAGGCACCATCGAAGTACATGATCCAGTTGCAGCTCGTTTCCTTGCTGGGGAGAGCGGTCTCCTGTACCTCTTCGTCAGGCGTCGAGGTCCATTCCGCAACAAACTCCGCCAAGACTCTGCTCTGAATCGTCGAGGTACTTTCAAATTTTAAACCGAAACTTGACAACTCCATGGCCCATTCCACGATCCTCCCCGTTGCATCTGGGTTGTGCAGTATCCGTTGCAAGGGGAGGCGGGTGACCACCGTGATCTCATGCGCTTGGAAGTAATGGTGCAGCTTCCTCGAGGCCATAAGGAGGCCGAAGAGCAGTTTTTGCACACCTGAGTACCTCGACCTAGCCCCCTGCAAGAAGGAGTTGACGAAGTACACTGGGTGCTTCACCATTTTCTTCTTCTGTGCCTCTCCATCCGGTTGCGTGGGTCCTATCGCGCTGCCGTCAGCCCCTGCCGGGGTCTCGATCTTGCCGGGATTGAGCCCTGTCGGAGAGGGTTTCGGCCTGCCATCTGCTGGCTCTGCCACTGTTGCCGCCTTCTCGTCGACCTCTCTCTGCGCCACTAGTGCAGCGCTAACCACTTGATTTGTCGCCGCTAGGTAAAGCAGCCACGGTTCTTGTGGTTTGGGCGCAACCAGCACTGGGGTAGAGGAGAGGTATTTCTTCAAATCCTGCAGTGCTGCCTCGGCCTCTGGGGTCCACTCCACTGGCCCTGCTTTCTTCAAGATCTTGAAGAAAGGAAGGGCACGCTCCGCGGACTTGCAGATGAACCGGCTCATGGCAGCAACGTAGCCAGTGAGCCGACGCACGTCCTTGATCCGCTTGGGTGCCTCAATTTGCTCGATGGCCTTGATCTTATCTGGGTTTTCTTCAATCCTACGCCAGGACACAAAGAACCCGAGAAGCTTGCCGGACGGGACGCCAAAGACGCACTTCTCAAGGTTCAACTTGAGGTTGATCTTGTGCAGGTTCCCAAATGTTTCCTCCAGATCTTGCACAAGCGTTGCTTTGTCCTTGGTTTTGACCACTATGTCATCCATATAAGCTTCCATATTTCTATGTAGCTGGGGCTCAAAACCAATTTGGATTGCTCTTGCAAAGGTTGAGCCAGCACTCTTCAACCCAAAAGGCATCCGTAAAAAGCAATACATACCACACGGGGTGATGAATATTGTTTTTTCCTCGTCTTCCTTTGTCATGAAGATCTGGTGGTATCCTGAGTAGGCGTCGAGGAATGACAAGAGGTCACACCCAGCTATGGAGTCAACGATCTGGTCGATGCGCGGCAACGGGAAAGGGTCCTTTGGACAGGCCTTACTGATGTCTGTGTAGTCAATACACATCCTCCATTTCCCATTCGCCTTGCGCACCACTACCGGATTGGCCAACCACGTCGGATGGAGTACTCCCCTCACCAAGCATGTCCCCTCCAGCTTTCTGATTTCCTCCGTGATGAACTCTTGCCTCTCTAGAGCTTGCTTCCTGACCTTCTACTTGACGGGCCGCGCATGAGGACAGACAGCAAGGTGGTGCTCAATCACCTCCCTGGGAACATCGGGCATGTCGGAGGCTTGCCATGCAAACACATCGACATTCGCTCGCAGGTGGGTGACGATCTCGCTTTCTTATTTGCCGTCGAGGGTGGAGCTTATGGTAAAAGCTCCTCCCGTGCCATCCTCCTTGACGGGCACCTTCTTGGTCTCTGGTGGTCTAGCCCTGGACTTCTTGCTCTTGCCGGTGGAGCTCTCTCGCACGTTCTCAATAGAAGCACAACACCCCGAGGAGGTGCGCTTTCCGGAGTGGGTGCGAGGGGTCTCGCCGGTCTTCTTCTCTCCCAGGGCTCCGTCGGCAGGAGCAGGCGCCTTAGCGGCGGCTGCTGCGACTGCTTCCCAATAGAGCTTGTCGGCACAGATTAGTGCATCATTCTTGTCGGAGGGGACGGTGATGATGTTCATTGGCCCGGGCATCTTCATCATGTTGTAGGCATAGTGCGAAGCCGCCATGAACTTGGCTAGCGCCGGGCGGCCGAGGATCCCGTTGTAGGGCAAGGGGGTCTCGGCTACATCAAAAACGATCCTCTTTGTTCTATGGTTCAGCTCGCCTCCGAATGTTATGGGCAGCGTGATCTTTCCCTTCGGCTGGCTCCTCCCCGGGTTAACCCCTTGGAACATACCCATCTCCTCGAGGTCTCCATCAGGGATCTGCAGCCTTCTGACCACAACAGGCGAGATCAAGTTTAGGCCGGCCCCGCTGTCAACCAACATCTTTGTCACCTTGAGGTTGTGGATCGTTGGTGAAACCAACAACGGCAAGCACCCGACCGCAGTGGTGCGGTCAGGGTGGTCCTCGGTGTCGAAAATGATGGGCATGCTGGACCATTTCAGCGGCTTCCGTGCGTCAAACGATGGCTCCACCACTGTGATCTCACGCGCCCACTGCTTGAGTTGGCGGTGGGATGTATGCAGCGAGGCGCCACCATCGACGCACATGGCCTCTATGGCTTTCTGAAACTCGTGGTCGCCGGACTCGTCGTCCTCGTCATGATCATTGTCTTCCTGCTTCTTGTCAAGGCCCCGGGCGGGCCTCTCTTGTTGATTCTCCTTTTCGCGGTGGCCTCCTTGGCCGCCATGTTTCTTGCCGGATCCCTCGGCACCATCGAGGCCTTTCTCCTTGTCCCGCCGCTCATACTCGGCCTTCTACTTCTCGGTGAGCAGTTCTACCTGCCGGCAGTTTTGGAGATCGTGGCCCTTGGTGCGGTGGATCTTGCAGTACTGCTTGTCGGAGCCTCTTGGCTTGTCGGCAGCCGCCAAGGCCCGGCAAGCGTCACACCCGGCAACCTCCTTGCCAGGGTCGCTCGCCTTGGTCTTCTTGGTGGTGCCGGTGTCGTTGGATCCCTCAACGGCAAGCACGGCCTTGCCCTTGCGCTTCCTATTACGGTGTCGGCCTTTCTTTGCTGGGGTGGCGGTATCGCCAGTGGAATCGGTTTCCGCACCGGCATCTTCGCCGTGGTACTTCCTTCCCTCCTCGGCACGAGTGCACCGATCGGCCAGAACATAGAGCTCGGCCACATCCTTAACCTTGTTCATCGCCAGCTCTTCACGCATCTTGCGATTGCGTATGTTCTGATGGAACGCACTGATCACAGTGGTAGGATGAACATCAGGGATGTTGTACTACACCCGGCTAAACCTCTAGATGTCTTGCACAGGTTTTCTCCTTCCTTCTGGGGGATGATGTGTAAATCACTCGCCTGGCCATGAGCTTGGTGACCTCCGGTAAAGGCCCCAACAAACTCGTGGCACAGGTCCGCCCAAGAAGAGATGGAATCCATCGGCAAGTGCATTAGCCATGACATAAGATTAGGCTTGAGTGCCAACGGGAAGTAATTGGCAAGCACCTTATCATCGCGGGCCCCAGCAGCTTGCATCGCGATGGTGTAGATGCTGAGGAACTCAGACGGGTGAGTCTTGCCATTGTACTTCTCGCCAACGTCGGGTTTGAAGGTGCGGTGAGAGAGCCACTGGAACTACCGCAGCTCACGGATGAAAGTCGGACAACCCACCTCGTAAGGTAGGCCACCGTAGCCTCCCGGCGATGGGTGGTCCGTAGCGGGCCCTGCCCGCCTATCCGACTGGTGGCGCGCGTCACATCGGCGCTCAATCGTGGTTCGAGCGTCCTCATGAGCCCGCTCCCGAAGGACTTGGCGCTGATCGCGGCTGGTTCATGGGTCGGACGACGTGATGGAAATATCATCACGAGCGTTGTCGCGATGAACCGACGCCCGGGGCGGTCGGGACGAAGGAGGGGAGTGCACCGTGGCTGCATCGCCTCCAGCATGGTCTCCGCTGGCATGCGGTGGCCCGGTGGAGCGATGGCCTATGGGTCCCGTCGGCCGCAACTCGTCATTGTTAGCGATGCCGACGAGGATCCGGACAGTGGCCCTCCATTCGTCAAGCTTCTCCGCGGCGGGAGGAAAATCGAGGAGTAGTTGTGCGCGCTAGGGCTTCCGCTGGCGTGGGTGGCAGCGAAAGCTGGGTGGACCGCGATGCGCCTCGACTCCTAACCACGTTAGAAGGAGCCGCGTCACGGCTCCGCAGCCGTTCGCCACCTCCGTCAACACCTCGGCACGCACGCTGGCCCTCTTCTTCATGTGATGGACGCACGGGACTCTTCCCAGGGCGGCGCGTAGGGTTACCGGCAGGGTGATGTTGCTCGTCACGCACAACCTGAGAGGAGCGCGTCGTGGGCGCCGGTGTTGGCGTTTTGGAGGTCGCCGTACCGCCGCCTGGCAGGACCGCGGCACCCCTGAAGGGCCCCGCGCCACCTGCGGGGGGCCCGACTACACCCCCAGAGCCCGCGACTGGTGGCTCGTCGCCTGACGTGTGAACGATGCCACTTGCCAGGCCGGGACCAGCGGGGTGATGTAGATGTTCACGGGCTGCGCCACAGGTTCTCTCCGCGACTGGCCCGCTGCCGGTCCGCGCCGGTACCAACCCAGTCCCGGACAAACCGACCGCCATGGTCGTCTTCTTCTTTGGAGCCATGGCGATGAAGAATAGCTGGGTCAACTGCTAGGCCAGATTCTCACAACAGCGCCCCCCTACCTGGAGCGCCAAAGATGTCGGTGGGAAACGACACCTATGGGATCACTGGAATCCCTTCTACGGTTGCGGGGTGCGGGGATCGTGAGGAGGGCAGGACTAGCAGACGACACAGAGGGATTTACCCAGGTTTGTGCCGCAAAATGCGTAAAACCCTACGATCCTGCTTTGGTGGATGTATTAGCGTTCTTGAGCTCTCGAACTAGCTCTAGGTGTTGTGAGGTTCGAAAGAGCCGAATCCCTTCTCTGTGTGCCATGGGCCTCCTTTTATAGGCGAAAGGGGCTGCCATAGTGGTACACAGGAGGTGGAAAGTGCTACAATACTATGAGTTTATCGCTAGTATTATAGGACAAGACGCATTTAATGCGAGGCTTAGGTGTCCCTTTGCTTTATCGGGGACGGGGGCGAGGCCCGTCCCGTCCATCGCCACTCCTCCTCGCTCCGACACGCGCCCCTGGCCAGCGGTGCATGTGGTGCCATGTAGGCAGGCAAGCAACTGAGGTGGCGCGGCGGTGGAGCCTCCATGAAGGTTTGCATGTTGCCACACAGGTGCCTGCCCAGCTGGTTGGGTCGGCAGCTGCATGCGAATGGCGGCGGTGACTTGGCTTGTGCGGGCCTGGTGGTGGCCCTGCCGGTGCGCTTGGCGAGGGTCTCGCCAGGTGGCCCGGCAAGGGTCTTGTCGTGGCTCGCTGGCTCCCCCGGCAAGGATCTTGCCGGGGGTCTTGTGGGTTCCTTCGGTGAGGATAGTTGCCTTCCTATCCTCTTTTGATCTTGAGCATTTTATGTCTTCACAAAGATCTGCATGCCACCATGGAGGTGCCTCCCGAGCCCTGTCCCAACGCTTTTGTCGGGCGCTGGTGGGCTCAAGGGTGGCTTACTTCGGTTGGCGTGGGTGAGCTGCCCCGGCAAGGGTCTTGCCGGGGCTGTTGAGGCATGCCCCGTCAAGAGTCCTTGCCGGGGGAACCTGCTACACCTATCTGATCTTTGTGGCCTTGGTCCTTGTTGTTGCTTCGGTCGTCCTTGTGGCTTCGGCTTCCCTCCGGCTCCCCTTTCCTGCCATGTTATGCGCGGCCGTGGCGGGAGGCTCTGACTGCCCGTGCACAAGTAAAGGGGTCAAAAGCAGAGCCCCTACTTTTGTACACCGACACCCTCCCACCTATATATATGTGGGAGGGGGCGCCTAGCACACCCCGGATCAATTGTTAGCCGTGTGCGGCGCCCCCCTCCACCGTTTACACCCCCGATCATATTTTCGTAGTGCTTAGGCGAAGCCTTGTGGAGGTCACTTCACCATCACCGTCACCATGCCGTCGTGCTGATGGAATTCATCTACTACCTCAACATCTTGCTAGATCAAGAAGGCGAGGGACGTCACCGAGCTGAACGTGTGCAGAATGCGGAGGTGTCGTGCGTTCGGTACTTGATCGGTTGAAGCGCGAACAAGTTCGACTACATCAACCACGTTGTGAAACGCTTCCGCTTACGGTCTACGAGGGTACGTAGACACACTCTCCCCCTCATTGCTATGCATCTCCATGGATAGATCATTGCATGTGCGTAGAATTTTTTTCGTTTTCCATGCAACGATTCCCAACAAGTTCATGTACAGCAGACGAGATTCATGCAAACACGGCAGATTTTCATTACATTTCAAACTTTTAGAACAAAAAAATAAAAAGAAACTAGACCCTAAACCTATCCTACGACAGCGACCAGCGTCCACTTTTCTTTGTACCTCCACATTAGCAACGACATCCACCATCTCGCGTCTCAATGAACGGCGACGGGGTTCAACACCCGTGAAGTGAAGGTGCGATCTCTGGTGAGGAAGAGTAGAACATGGGAGACGGACCGGCCAACTTGGCACACCATGCCCTCCCGCCTCCCATGCCCTACTCATCTTCGGAGGAGTCCCCGACCTCGGCGGTGTTTGTGGACATGAGGTTGATGATGATGGATGTGGACGATCCATCATTGTTGACCTGCCACATGTGCCACCAAACGTTAGACAGCGGCACGTACGACGCGTGGCGGGCGGTGCTCGCGTCGTCGGTCGCCGGCACAACCACCACTTGTGCGGCCGCTTCTGCGCCCGGCTACGCCAGCATTGTGTTGCGAGCGGCGAGTTGAGCAAGGGCGGCGACCTCGAGCTTCATCCCCAAGGACAAGCTCTCTCGCAAAGCGTTCCCGCTCGTGGTCATGCTGGATGTGTGATAACCCACAAGTATAGGGGATCGTTTGTATCCTTCTTCAATAAATAAGAGTGTCGAACCCAACGAGGAGCTAAAGGCAGAACAAATATTCCCTCAAGTTCTATCGACCACTGATACAACTCTACGCACACTTGACGTCTGCTTTGCCGGAAACAAGTATGAAACTAGTTTGTAGGAGTTATGCTAGAACAACTTTGCAAGAATAAAACTAGAAGTACTTTGCAAGGTAATAAATGTTAGGTGTTTCGTAAAAGGGTTTGTGTCAACAAAAAAGTTATTTGTCCCTAGGCAATCGATAACAAGTACCGGTAATCATTCTTGTAATTTTAGATGAGGGAGAGGCATGAGCAAACATACTTTCTCTACTTGGATTATATGCACTTATGATTGGAACTCTAGCAGGCATCCGCAACTAATAAAGATCATTAAGGTCGTGAAACCAACCATAGCATTAAGTATCATGTCCTCTTTACTCCCATACGTCATACCCCACCTACTCGCGTTTAAGTTGTTTATGTCACTCTCGCAACCCACTATAAGCTAACGTTGAACATATTGCAACACCCTACAGTGGGGGCCCCTCACGTTTGTGCGATTTGGAGGGCATCGTAGGACATCACCATAAATAAAATATACAATCATACCAACCGAGATCACGATTAACCCAAAGGACAAAACGGATCTACTCAAACATCATAGGATAACCATAGATCATTGGGAAATAATATATGGAGTTGAGTGATAACTCGCAAGTATACGGGACCAATTGTATCCTCTTTCGATAAGTAAGAGTGTCGAACCCAACGAGGAGCTAAAGGTAGAACAAATATCCTCTCAAGCCCTATCTGCCACTGATATGACTCTACGCACGCTTAGTGTTCGCTTTACCTAGAACAAGTATGAAACTAGAAGTACTTTGTAGTTGTTGTTGGATAGGTTTGCAAGATAATAAAGAGCACATAAATAAAAAGTAGGGGCTGTTTAGATAAAGAAGCAATAAAGTAAATATAGCGAGTGAGGAAAAGTGGTGGTAGGAGTTGTGAAATTGTCCCTAAGCAATTGACTACATTACTAGACCGGTAATCACTATTGCAATTCTATTTGAGGGAGAGGCATAAGCTAACATACTTTCTCTTCTTGGATCATATGCACTTATGATTGGAACTCTAGAAAGCATCCGCAACTACTAAATATCATTAAGGTAAAACCCAACCATAGCATTAAGTACCAAGTCCCCTTTATCCCATACGCAAACAACCTACTTACTCGGATATGTGCTTCTGTCACTCATGCCACCCACCATAAACAAATCATGAACATATTGCAAACCCTACAGCGGGGATCCCTCACGCTTGCGTGACACGAAGAGCACCATAGGATAGCACCAATAATAAAACATGCAACTCAAACCA
This sequence comes from Triticum aestivum, assembly GCF_018294505.1. NCBI lineage: Eukaryota > Viridiplantae > Streptophyta > Magnoliopsida > Poales > Poaceae > Triticum > Triticum aestivum. The sequence continues at coordinate 155,301,263 of NC_057813.1, forward strand.
ATCATAGCAATTCATCAATCACCGATAGGACAACGAAAATCTACTCAGACATCATAGGATGGCAACACATCATTGGATAATAATATGAAGCATAAAGCACCATGTTCAAGTAGAGGGTACAGTGGGTTGCGGGAGAGTGGACCGTTGAATATAGATGGGGGAAGGTGATGAAGATGTTGGTGAAGATCATGGAGGTGTTGGTGAAGATCGCGGTGATGATGATGGCCCCCGGCAGCGCTCCGGCACCACCGGAAGCAAGGTGGAGAGAGCCCCCCTTCTTCTTATTATTATTCCTTGACCTCCTCCCTAGATACGAGAAGGGTTTACCCTCTGTTCCTTGTCTCCCATGGCTTGGGAGGGGCGAGAGCCCCTCCGAGATTGGATCTATCTCTCTGTCTCTCTCTGTTTCTGCGCTCTGAGATTCTGCCCTGCACCGTTTCTTTTATATCCGGAGATCCGTAACTCCGATTGGATTGAAACCTTTGTCCAGATCTTTTTCCAAAAATTAGCTTTCTTGCGGCCAAAGAATGGAATCAACCGCCTTACAACGGGCCCAGTAGGGTGGGGGCGCGCCCATTTGGAGTGGGTGTGGGCCCCTGTCTCGTGGCCACCTCGGGCACCGTCTTGCGTTGATTTTACTTCCCAAAAATCACAAATATTCCAAAATAATTCTCCGTCCATTTTTATCCCGTTTGGACTCCGTTTGATACGGGGTTTCTGCGAAACATAAAACATGCAACAGACAGGAACTGGTACTGGGCACTGGATCAATATGTTAGTCCCAAAAATAATATAAAATGTTGCCAAAAGTATATCAAAGTTGAATAATATTGGCATGGAACAATCAAAAATTATAGAGACGACGGAGACGTATCAGCATCCCCAATCTTAATTCCTACTCGTCCTCGAGTAGGTAAATGATAAATAATATAATTTTTGATGTGGAATGCTACCTAGCATAATCTTGATCATATATCTAATCATGGCATGAATATTAAGCCACGAGTGATTCAAGGCAATAGTCTATCATTTGGCATAAAAACAATAATACTTAGGGTATCCCAACAAACAATCATGTGTTTCAAAATATCAATGCTTCCAGAACGTTATCCCTACAAAATCATATAGTCTTGTATGCTCCATTTTCTTAACACAAGGTACCCCTCATGCCTATCCTGGTCTCAGCCAAGCAATTGTTTCATACTTTAGTATTCTCAAAACTTTTTCAACTTCCACGCAATACATGAGCGTGAGCCATTGATGTAGCACTATGATGGTGGAGGTTATGTGGGGAAGACAAAAAGGGAGAAAGTCTCACATTGACGCGGCTAGTCAACGGGCTATGGAGATGCCCATCAACTGATGTCAATGCGAGGAGTAGGGATTGCCATGCAACGGATGCACTAGGGCTATAAGTGTATGAAAGCTCAAATGAAAACTAAGTGGGTGTGGATCCAACTTGCTTGCTCATGAAGACCTAGGGCATTTGAGGAAGCCCATCGTTGGAATATACAAGCCAAGTTCTATAATGAAAATTCCCACTAGTATATGAAAGTGACAATATAGGAGACTCTCTATATGAAGACATGGTGCTACTCTGAAGCACAAGTGTGGTAAAAGGATAGTAACATTGCCCCTTTTCTTTTTATTTTTCTTTTCTTTTTTTCCTTTTTTTGGGTGGGCTTCTTTGGCCCCCTTTTTTTATTTAGGATTCTTTGGCCTCTCTTTTTTTTCTTTTTCTTTTTTCTTTTTTTTTCATGGGGCAATGCTCTATAATGATGATCATCACACTTTTATTTACTTACAACTCGATATTACAACTCGATACTAGAACAAAGATATGACTCTATATGAATACCTCTGGAGGTGTACCGGGATGTGCAATGATCTAGCATAGAAAAGATATCAAAAAATGGACAATCCATGAAAACATCATGCTAGCTATCTTATGATCATGCAAGGCAATATGACAATGAATGCTCAAGTCATGTATATGATGATGATGGAAGTTGCACGGCAATATATCTCGGAATGGCTATGGAAATGCCATGATAGGTAGGTATGGTGGCTGTTTTGAGGAAGATATAAGGAGGTTTATGTGTGATAGAGCGTACCGTATCACGGGGTTTGGATGCACCGGCGAAGTTTGCACCAACTCTCGAGGTGAGAAAGGGCAATGCATGGTACCGAAGAGGCTAGCAATGATGGAAGGGTGAGAGTGCGTATAATCCATGGACTCAACATTAGTCATTAAGAACTCACATACTGATACGTCTCATCGTATCTATAATTTTTGATTGTTCCATGCCAATATTCTACAACTTTCATATACTTTTGGCAACTTTTTATACTATTTTTTGGGACTAACATATTGATCCAGTGCCCAGTGCCAGTTCTTGTCTGTTGCATGTTTTATGTTTCACACAAACCCAATATCAAACGGATTCCAAACGGGATAAAAACGGACGGAGAATTATTTTGGAATATTTGTGATTTTTGGGAGGAAGAATCAACACGAAATGGTGCCCGAGGTGGCCACGAGAGTGGCCCACACCACCACTCTAGGTGGGCGCACCCCCCACTCTCGTGGGCCACCCGTAAGGCGGTTGATGCCCTTCTTTGGCCGCAAGAAAGCTAATTTTTGGAAAACAATCTGGGAGAAGGTTTCAATCCAATCGGAGTTATGAATCTCCAGATATAAAGGAAACAGTGCCAGGGCAGAATTCCAGAACGCAGAAACAGAGAGATAGATCCAATCTCGGAGGGGCTCTCGCCCCTCCCAAGCCATGGGAGCCAAGGACCAGAGGGGAAACCCTTCTCCCATCTAGGGAGGAGGTCAAGGAAGAAGAAGAAGAAGAAGAAGAAGGGGGGCTCTCTCCCCCTTGCTTCCGGTGGCACAGGAGCGCTGCCGGGGGCCATGATCATCACCGCGATCTTCACCAACACTGCCGTCATCTTCACCAACATCTCCATCACCTTCCCCCTTATATATTCAGCGGTCCACTCTCCCACAACCCACTATACCCTCTACTTGAACATGGTGCTTTATGCTTCATATTATTTTCCAATGATGTGTTGCCATCCTATGATGTCTGAGTAGATTTTCGTTGTCCTACCGGTGATTGATGAATTGCTATGATTGGTTTGAGTTGCATGTTTTATTATTGGTGCTGTCCTATGGTGCCCTTCGTGTCGTGCAAGCGTGAGGGATTCCCGCTGTAGGGTTTGCAATATATTTATGATTTTCTTATGGTGGGTGGCGTGAGTGATAGAAGCACAAACCCGAGTAAGTAGGTTGTTTGCGTATGGGATAAAGGGGACTTGATACTTTAATGCTATGGTTGGGTTTTACCTTAATGAATCTTTAGTAGTTGCGGATGCTTGCTAGAGTTGCAATCATAAGTGCATATGATCCAAGTAGAGAAAGTACGTTAGCTTATGCCTCTCCCTCAAATAGAATTGCAATAGTGATTACCGGTCTAGTAACATAGTCAATTGCTTAGGGACAATTTCACAACTCCTACCACCACTTTTCCACACTCGCCATATTTACTTTATTGCTTCTTTATCTAAACAGCCCCTAGTTTATATTTACGTGTTCTTTATTATCTTGCAAACATATCCAACAACACCTACAAAGTACTTCTAGTTTCATACTTGTTCTAGGTAAAGCGAACATGAAGCATGCATAGAGTTGTATCGGTGGTCGATAGAACTTGAGGGAATATTTATTCTGCCTTTAGCTCCTCGTTGGGTTTGACACTCTTACTTATCAAAAACTGTTGCGATCCCCTACACTTGTGGGTTATCAAGACCTTTTTCTGGCGCCGTTGTCGGGAAGTCATAGCGTGGGGTGAGTATTCTCGTGTTTGCTTGTTTGCTTTATCACTAAGTAATTTTTATTTGTTGTTCGTAGTTGTTCTTTATCTTTAGTTATGGATATGGAACATGAAACACCAAAAAAAATAGGTGTACTTGCTACTCATGGAGATGGGGTAACTCCTAAAACCCTCGATTCTCATTGCGTGAAAGATATTATGTACTACTTTGATAATCCTGAGAAAACCCCATTCAACTTTATAATGGGAGACACGTTGGATCAACGTGAATACTTTAGGGATTACCGCTCGACACAAAAAGGGAAATTATTATGGGATCAATTTATTATGTTGCGTTGGTATGCCCGGGATCTATGCTTGAGATATGATATTACTTGTTGCTCTAGGATGAAGGCTCCACACCTTCCCTTTTCATGCAAATTTAATGATAATGAAACCTTAGCTTCCTATGCTAATGGTATATATGATTACTATGATGTTGAACAAATAGAAGAATTTGTTGCTTTTAAGGCTGCTTATGAAATTGAATCTTTGTTTGAAAAGTATGAAGCTTTTGATGATTATGGTGTTTATAGGCCTGGAAATCTTGCTATACTTAGATATTGCTATGAAAATTATGAATACAATTACTATATTAATGCATTTATGGAGAAAGTCTCCGCTGTCCAAGAAGAGACTAATATTTTGCAGGAAGCTATGGAAGAAGAAATTGATGAAACTATGAGATCATTGGATGAAAAACATGATGAGGAGAGCGAAGAACAAAAGGAGGAAGAGCGGATTGATCACCCATGCCCACCTTCCAATGAGAGTAACTCTTCAACTCATACATTGTTTAATTCCCCTTCGTGCTTACCGAACGATGATTGCTATGATCCCGTTGATTCTCTTGAAATATCCCTTTTTGATGATGCTTGCTATGCTTGTGGCCAAGATGCCAATATGAATTATGCTTATGAAGATGAACTTGCTATAGTTCCTTATGTTAAACATGAAATTGTTGCTATTGCACCCACGCATGATAGTCCTATTATCTTTTTGAATTCTCCCGACTACACTATATCGGAGAAGTTTGTGCTTATTAAGGACTATATTGATGGGTTGCCTTTTACCGTTGCACATGATAATTTTGATAGATATAATATGCATGTGCTTGCTGCTCCTACTTGCAATTATTATGAGAGAGGAACTATATCTCCACCTCTCTATGTTTCCAATACGATAGAGTTGCAAGAAATTGCTTATACTATGCATTGGCCTTTACTTGGTGTGCATGAATTGTTCTTTTATGACATGCCGATGCATAGGAAGAGAGTTAGACCTCGTTGTTGCTTGATATATGTTACTTTGTGCTCACTACTAAATTACAAATCATTGTTAATTAAAATTGGCTTTGATATACCTTGGGATCCGGGTGGATTCATTACTTGAGCACTAAATGCCTAGCTTAATGGCTTTAAAGAAAGCGCTGCCAGGGAGACAACCCGGAAGTTGTAGAGAGTCATTTATTTCTGTTGAGTGCTTTCATATAGTTTAAAAACAAAAAAATAAAAAGGGGAACCTAAAACTTTTCAAAAAAGGAAAGTGAAAGTGAGAAAGACAAGCATTGTTGAAGTGGGAGAGCTCCTTGAACTTTGTTCTTGCTCACGGAAACTTTGTGAATCTTGATTATAGAAACTTTTAATCAAAAATAATTACCCCCTTGTATAATTCCATTGTATTATAAAAATAATGTGCTAAGGTTTGCCTTTAGGATGTTTTACAATGCTTGTTGGTTTGTACGGTGCAGGACAGAAACTTTGGCTGTAGTGAGAGATTTTACATTTTTAACTGGAATGTCAATTGGTTCTGATTCCTTTTGCACTGTCTTGATGCACAACTTTTTTATTTTTACTAATTTTGGTAGAATTATTGGGGTACCAGAAGTATGGTGTATGTTCAGATTGCTACAGACTATTCTGTTTTTGACAGATTCTGTTTTTGATGCATAGTTTGCTTGTTTTGATGAATCTATCAATTTATATCAGTGGATTTAAGCCATGAAAAAGCTATATTACAGTAGACACAATGCAAAAACAAAATATGAATTGGTTTGCAGCAGTACTTAGAATGGTGATTTGCTTTATTATACTAACGGATCTTACCGAGTTTTCTGTTGAAGTTTTGTGTGGATGTAGTGTCTAATCGAGGATGTCTCGATATGAGGAAAAGGAAGAGAGGCAAGAGCTCAACCTTGGGGATGCCCGAGGCACCCCAAGTAAATATTTGAAGGAGACTCAAGCGTCTAAGCTTGGGGATGCCCCGGAAGGTATCCCCTCTTTCTTCAACAAGTATCGGTATGTTTTCGAATTCGTTTCGTTCATGCATTATGTGCAAGTCTTGGAGCGTCTTTTGCATTTAGTTTTCACTTTTCTTTTATGCACCATGCTGGTATGAGATAGTCCTTGGTTGATTTATAGAATGATCATTGCACTTCATTTAAATATTTTGAGTATGGCTTTATAGAATGCTTCATGTGCTTCACTTATATCATTTGAAGTATGGATTGCCTGTTTCTCTTCACATAGAAAACCGCCATTTGTAGAATGCTCTTTTGCTTCACTTGTATTTTTTAGAGCGTGGGCATATCTTTTGTAGAAAGAATTAAACTCTCTTGCTTCACTTATATCTATTTAGGGAGATGACAGGAATTGTTCAATCACATGGTTAGTCATAAAATCCTACATAAACTTGTGGATCACTGAATATGATATGTTTGATTCCTTGCAATAGTTTTGCAATATAAAGATGGTGATATTAGATTCATGCTAATGGGTGGTTGTGGATTGTAGAGAACCTTGTGTTGAGGTTTGCAAGTCCCGTAGCATGCATGTATGGTAACCGTTGTGTGACAAGTTTGAAGCATGGGGTGTTTCTTTGATTGTCTTCCTTATGAGTGGCGGTCGGGGACGAGCGATGGTCTTTTCCTACCAATATATCCCCCTAGGGGCATGCGTAGTAGTACTTTGCTTCGAGGGCTAATAAACTTTTGCAATAAGTATATGAGTTCTTTATGACTAATGTGAGTCCATGGACTATACGCACTTTTACCTTTCCATCATTGCTAGCCTCTTCGGTACCGCGCATTACCCTTTCTCACCTCGAGAGTGGGTGCAAACTTCGCTGGTGTATCCAAACCCCGTGATATGATACGCTCTATCACACATAATCCTCCTTATGTCTTCCTCAAAACAGCCACCATACCTACCTATCATGGCATTTCCATAGCCATTCCGAGATATATTGCCATGCAACTTTCCACCATTCCGTTCATCATCATGACATACATTACTTTTGTCATATTGACATTGCATGATCATGTAGTTCACATTGTATTTGTGGCAAAGCCACCATGCATAATTTTTCATACATGTCGCTCTTGATTCATTGCACCATCCCGGTACACCGCCGGAGGCATTCATATAGAGTCATATCTTGTTCTAGTTTGAGTTGTAATTCATATGTTGTAATCAATAAAAGTGTGATGATCATCATTATTAGAGCATTGTTCCAAAGAAAAAAAAGAAAAAAAAGGAAAGGCCAAAGAAGCCTAAATAAAAAAGGGGGCCAAAGAAGCCCACCGAAAAAAAAGAAAAAAAAGAAAAGAAAAGGGGCAATGTTACTATCCTTTTACCACACATGTGCTTCAGAGTAGCACCATGTTCTTCATATAGAGAGTCCCCTATGTTGTCACTTTCATATACTAGTGGGAATTTTCATTATAGAACTTGGCTTGTATATTCCAACGATGGGCTTCTTCAAACGCCCTAGGTCTTCATGAGCAAGCAAGTTGGATGCACACCCACTTAGTTTTCAGTTTGAGCTTTCATACACTTATAGCTCTAGTGCATCTGTTGCATGGCAATCCCTACTCCTCGCATTGACATCAATTGATGGGCATCTCCATAGCCCGTTGATTAGCCGCATCGATGTGAGACTTTCTCCCTTTTTTGTCTTCTCCATATAAACCCCCATCATCATATTCTATTCCACCTATAGTGTTATATCCATGGCTTGTGCTCATGTATTGCGAGAGGGTTGAAAAAGCTGAAGCGCGTTAAAAAGTATGAACCAATTGCTCGGCTTGTCATCCGGGTTGTGCATGATGGGGGCATTTTGTGTGACGAAAATGAAGCATGGCCAAACTATATGATTTTGTAGGGATAAGCTTGCTTTGGCCTTGTTGTTTTGAAAAGACATGATTGCTTTATTGGTACGCTCGAAGTATTAATGTTTTTATGTCAAATGATAGACTATTGCTTTGAATCACTCGTGTCTTAATATTCATGCCATGATTAGACATATGATCAAGATTATGCTAGGTAGCATTCCACATCAAAAATTATATTTTTATCATTTACCTACTCGAGGACGAGCAGGAATTAAGCTTGGGGATGCTGATACGTCTCCGTTGTATCTATAATTTTTGATTGTTCCATGCCAATATTCTAAAACTTTCATATACTTTTGGCAACTTTTTATACTATTTTTTGGGACTAACATATTAATCCAGTGCCCGGTGCCAGTTCCTGTCTGTTGCATGTTTTATGTTTCGCAGAAACCCAATATCAAACGGAGTCCAAACGGGATGAAAATGGACGGAGAATTATTTTGGAATATTTGTGATTTTTGGGAGGAAGAATCAACGCGAAACGGTGCCCGAGGTGGCCACGAGAGTGGCCCACGCCACCACTCCAAGTGGGAACGCCCCCACTCTCGTGGGCCACCCGTAAGGCGGTTGATGCCCTTCTTTGGCTGCAAGAAAGCTATTTTTTGGAAAACGATCTGGGTGAAGGTTTCAATCCAATCAGAGTTATGGATCTCTAGATATAAAGGAAACGGTGCCAGGGCAGAATTCCAGAACGCAGAAACAGAGAGAGATATCCAATCTCGGAAGGGCTCTCGCCCCTCCCAAGCCATGGGAGCCAAGGACCATAGGGGAAACCCTTCTCCCATCTAGGGAGGAGGTCAAGGAAGAAGAAGAAGAAGAAGGGGGGCTCTCTCCCCCTTGCTTTCGGTGGCGCCGGAGCGCTGCAGGGGGCCATGATCATCACCGCGATCTTCACCAACACCGCCGTCATCTTCACCAACATCTCCATCACCTTCCCCTTCTATATTCAGCGGTCCACTCTCCCGCAACCCGTTGTACCCTCTACTTGAACATGGTGCTTATGCTTCATATTATTTTCCAATGATGTGTTGCCATCCTATGATGTCTGAGTAGATTTTCGTTGTCCTACCGGTGATTGATGAATTGCTATGATTGGTTTGAGTTGCAAGTTTTATTATTGGTACTGTCCTATGGTGCCCTCCGTTTCACGCAAGCGTGAGGGATTCCGCTATAGGGTTTGCAATATGTTTATGATTTGCTTATGGTGGGTGGTGTGAGTGACAAAAGCACAGACCCGAGTAAGTAGGTTGTTTGTGTATGGGATAAAGGGGACTTGATACTTTAATGCTATGGTTGGGTTTTACCTTAATGAATCTTTAGTAGTTGCGGATGCTTGCTAGAGTTCCAATCATAAGTGCACATGATCCAAGTAGAGAAAGTATGTTAGCTTATGCCTCTCCCTCAAATAGAATTGCAATAGTGATTACCGGTCTAGTAACATAGTCAATTGCTTAGGGACAATTTCACAACTCCTACCACCACTTTTCCACACTCGCTATATTTACTTTATTGCTTCTTTATCTAAACAGCCCCTAGTTTATATTTACGTGTTCTTTATTATCTTGCAAACCTATCCAACAACACCTACAAAGTACTTCTAGTTTCATACTTGTTCTAGGTAAAGCGAACGTCAAGCGTGCATAGAGTTGTATCGGTGGTCGATAGAACTTGAGGGTATATTTATTCTACCTTTAGCTCCTCGTTGGGTTCGACACTCTTACTTATCGAAAACTGTTGTGATCCCCTACACTTGTGGGTTATCACATACTTATTGCAAAAATTTATTAGCCATCAAAACAAAGTACTACTCGCATGCTCCTAGGGGGGAGGTTGGTAGGAGTTAACCATCGCGCGCCCTAGACCTTCACGCAAAGATAAACAATCAAAATACAATGCGCACCAATTTGGTTACATAGTTAGTAGACCATACGTGCATGCTTCGGGAATCACAAACCTTAACACCAACATCCTTACTAAACACAACCATCTACTAGTACCTCCCACATATTATCATCTCTATATTGCAAAACTATTGCAGGGAATCAAACATATCATATTCAGCGATCTACAAGTTTATGTAGGATTTTATGACTAGCCATGTGAATGACCAATTTCTGTCATCTCTGTAAATAGATATAAGTGAAGCAAGAGAGTTTGATTCTTTCCACAAAAGATATGCCCATGCTCTAACAAATATAAGTGTAGCAAAAGAGCATTCTACAAATGGCGGTTTTCTATGTGAAGAGAAACATGCAATCCAAACTTCAAATGATATAAGTGAAGCTCATGAAGCATTCTATAAAGCCATACTCAAAAGATTTAAGTGAGGTGCAATGAGCATTCTATAAATCAACCAAGGACTATCTCATACCAGCATGGTGCATAAAAGAAAAATGAAAACTAAATGCAAAAGATGCTCCAAGACTTGCACATATCGCATGAACGAAACGAATACGAAAACATACTGATACTTGTTGAAGAAAGAGGGGATGCCTTCCGGGGAATCCCCAAGCTTAGACGCTTGAGTCTCCTTGAATATTTACTTGGGGTGACTTGGGCATCCCCAAGATTGAGCTCTTGCCTCTCCTCCTTTTCCTCATATCGACACCTCCTCGATCAAACACTTCATCCACACAAAACTTCAACAGAAAACTCGGTAAGATCCGTTAGTATAATAAAGCAAATAACTACTCTAAGTACTGTAGCAAACCAATTCATATTTTGTTTTTGCATTGTGTCTACTGTAATATAGCTTTTCCATGGCTTAATCCACTGATATAAATTGATAGATTCATCAAAACAAGCAAACTATGCATCAAAAACAGAATCTGTCAAAAACAAAACAGTCTATAGCAATCTGAACATTCACCATACTTATAGTACCCCAAAAATTCTACCAAAATTAGGGAAAAAATTGTATAGCAAGACAGTGCAAAAAGAATCAGAACCGTTTGACGTTCCAGCAAAAAATGTAAAATCGCGCACTACAGCCAAAGTTTCTGTCCTGCACCGTACAAACCAACAAGCATTGTTAACATCCTAAAGGCAAACCTTGGCACATTATTTTTATAATACAATGGAATTGTACAAGGGGGTAAATAATTTTGATGAAAAGTTTCTGTAATTAAGATTCACAAAGTTTCCGTGAGCATGAACAAAGTTCAAGGAGCTCTCCCACTTCAACAATGCTTGTCTTTCTCACTTTCACTTTCCTTTTTGAAAAGTTTTGGGTTACCCTCTTTATTTATTTATTTTCAACTATATAAAAGCACACAACAGAAATAAATGACTCTCTAAAACTTCCGGGTTTTCTCCCTGGCAGCGCTTTCTTTAAAGCCATTAAGCTAGGCATATAGTGCTCAAGTAATGGATCCACCCGGATCCCAAGGTATATCAAATCCAATTTTAATTAACAATGATTTGTGATTTAGTAGTGAGCACAAAGTAACATATATCATGCAACAACGAAGTCTAACTCTCTTCCTATGCATCGGCATGTCATAAAAGAACAATTCATGCACACATAGTAAAGGCCAATGCATAGTATAAGCAATTTCTTGCAATTTTATCATATTGGAAACATAGAGAGGTAGAGATATAGTTCCTCTCTCATAATAATTGCAAGTAGGAGCAGCAAGCACATGCATATTATATCGATCAAAATCATCATGTGCAATAGTAAAAGGCAACCCATCAATATAATTCTTAATAAGCACAAACTTCTCCGATATAGTGTAGTGTGGAGAATTCAAAAAAATTGGACTATCATGCATGGGTGCAATAGCAACAATTTCATGTTTAACATAAGGAACTATAGCAAGTTCATCTCCATAAGCATAATTCATATTGTCATCTTGGCCACAAGTATAGCAAGCATCATCAAAAAGGGATATTTCAAACAAATTAAAGGGATCATAGCAATCATCATAGCAATCATCCTTCGGTAAGCACGAAGGGAAATTAAACACTGTATGAGTTGAAGAGTTCCTCTCATTAGAAGGTGGGCACGGGTAGCTAATCCGCTCTTCCTCCTTTTGTTCTTCGCTCTCCTCATCATCTTTTTCATCCAATGAGCTCATAGTTTCATCAATTTCTTCTTCCATAGACTCCTGCAAAATATTAGTCTCTTCTTGGACAGCGGAGAAGTCCTCAATATATAGTTTAACATATGCATTAGAAGCATAATTATCATAACAATATTCAAGTATGGCAAAAATTTCAGATTTGTAGAGAGTAGCATCATACTTTTCAATCAAAGAAGCAATTTCATAAGCACCCTTAAAAGCAACAAATTCTTCAATCTGTTGAACATCATAGTAATTATAAACACCCTTAGCATACGAAGATACGATTCCATTATCAATAAACTCACATTGGTAGGGAAGGTGTTTCTTAGGGTTTTTAGAACAACAAGTAACATCATATATTTCACATAAAGTCCAAGAATAGCATTGAAAACGATGAATTTGATCCAGTAAAAGTTTCCCTTTTTCAGATATGCGGTGTCTCACATAGCAAGCATGCTCATCTAAAGATTTTTCCCTCAACTAAGCTAGTTGGGGTTTCAGCACGAGCACAAAGGGATCGAAGATGATCCAAGTAAAAAGCTTCAGTAGTGTGATAGATTTTGAGTGGTTCTTCAACCATTGGTGTAGTAGGGACAACTAATTTTTTTTGTATATTCCGTTTCCTACCCATAACTAAAGATAGAGAACAACTTAGAACAGCAAATAAAAATTACTTAGTGATAAAGCAAACAAGCACACACGAGAATATTCACCCCACGCTATGACTCCCCGGCAACGACGCCAGAAATAGGTCTTGATAACCCGCAAGTATACGGGATCAATTGTAGCCTCTTTCGATAAGTAAGAGTGTCGAACCCAATGAGGAGCTAAAGGTAGAACAAATATCCTCTCAAGCCCTATCTACCACTGATACGACTCTACGCACGCTTAGTGTTCGCTTTACCTAGAACAAGTATGAAACTAGAAGTACTTTGTAGTTGTTGTTGGATAGGTTTGCAAGATAATAAAGAGCACGTAAATAAAAAGTAGGGGCTGTTTAGATAAAGAAGCAATAAAGTAAATATAGCGAGTATGGAAAAGTGGTGGTAGGAGTTGTGAAATTGTCCCTAAGCAATTGACTACGTTACTAGACCGGTAATCACTATTGCAATTCTATTTGAGGGAGAGGCATAAGCTAACATACTTTCTCTTCTTGGATCATATGCACTTATGATTGGAACTCTAGAAAGCATCCACAACTACTAAATATCATTAAGGTAAAACCCAACCATAGCATTAAAGTACCAAGTCCCCTTTATCCCATACGCAAACAACCTACTTACTCGGGTATGTGCTTCTGTCAGTCACGCCACCCACCATAAGCAAATCATGAACATATTGCAAACCCTACAGCGGGGATCCCTCACGCTTGCGTGACACGGAGAGCACCATAGGAAAGCACCAATAATAAAATATGCAACTCAAACCAATCATAGCAATTCATCAATCACCGATAGGACAACGAATATCTACTCAGACATCATAGGATGGCAACACATCATTGGATAATAATATGAAGCATAAAGCACCATGTTCAAGTAGAGGGTACAGTGGGTTGCGGGAGAGTGGATCGCTGAATATAGATGGGGGAAGGTGATGGAGATGTTGGTGAAGATGATGGAGGTGTTGCTGAAGATCACGGTGATGATGATGGCCCCCGATAGCGCTCTGATGTCTACTACACAACCTTCTTCTTGTAGACGTTGTTGGGCCTGCAAGTGCATAGGTTTGTAGGACAGTAGCAAATTTCCCTCAAGTGGATGACCTAAGGTTTATCAATCCGTAGGAGGCGTAGGATGAAGATGGTCTCTCTCAAACAATCCTGCAGCCAAATAACAAAGAGTCTCTTATGTCCCCAACACACCCAATACAATGGTAAATTGCATAGGTGCACTAGTTCGGCGAAGAGATGGTGATACAAGTGCAATATGGATGGTAGATATAGGTTTTTGTAATCTGAAAATATAAAAACAGCAAGGTAACTAATTATAAAAGTGAGCGTAAACGGTATTGCAATGGTAGGAAACAAGGCATAGGGTTCATACTTTCACTAGTGCAAATTCTCTCAACAATAATAACATAGATAGATCATATAACAATCCCTCAACATGCAACAAAGAGTCACTCCAAAGCCACTAATAGCGGAGAACAAACGAAGAGATTATGGTAGGGTACGAAACCACCTCAAAGTTATTCTTTTGGATCAATCTATTCAAGAGTTCGTACTAGAATAACACCTTAAGACACAAATCAACCAAAACCCTAATGTCACCTAGATACTCCATTGTCACCTCAAGTATCCGTGGGCATGATTATACGATATGCATCACACAATCTCAGATTCACCTATTCAACCAACACAAAGTACTTCAAAGAGTGCCCCAAAGTCTCTACCGGAAAGTCAAGACGAAAACATGTGCCAACCCCTATGCATAGGTTCATGGGCAGAACCCGCAAGTTGGTCACCAAAACATACATCAAGTGGCACGTGATATCCCATTGTCACCACAGATACGCACGGCAAGACATACATCAAGTGTTCTCAAATCCTTAAAGACTCAATCCGACAAGATAACTTCAAAGGGAAAACTCAATTCATCACAAGAGAGTAGAGGGGGAGAAACATCATAAGATCCAACTATAATAGCAAAGCTCGCGATACATCAAGATTGTGCCATAGAGAGAACACGAGAAAGAGAGATCAAACACATAGCTACTAGTACATACCCTCAGCCCCGAGGGTGAACTACTCCCTCCTCGTCATGGAGAGCGTCGGGATGATGAAGATGGCCACCGGTGATGGGTTCCCCCTCCGGAAGGGTGCTGGAACAGGCTCCGGAGAGGTTTTTGGTGGCTACAGAGGCTTGCGGTGGCGGAACTCCCGATCTATCTTCTGTTTTGATGTTTTTAGGGTATGTAGCTTATATAGGCGAAAGAAGTCGGTCAGGGGAGCCTCGAGGGGCCCACGAGAGGGTAGGGCGCGCCCAGGGGGTGGGTGCACCCCCTATCTCGTGGCTTCCTCGATGCTCCCGTGGCTTGCACTCCAAGTTTCCTGGGTCACATTTGTTCCAAAAATCACGCTGCCGAAGGTTTCATTCCGTTTGGACTCCGTTTGATATTCCTTTTCTTCGAAATACTGAAACAGGCAATAAAACAGCAATATGAGTTGGGCCTCCGGTTAATAGGTTAGTCCCAAAAGTAATATAAAAGTGTATAATAAAGCCCGTAATCATTCAAAACAGATAATAAAATAGCATGAATGCTTCATAAATTATAGATACGTTGGAGACGTATCACGCTCCGGCGCCATCGGAAGCAAGGGGGAGAGAGCCCCCTTCTTCTTCTTCTTCCTTGACCTCCTCCCTAGATGGGAGAAGGGTTTCCCCTCTGGTCCTTGGCTCCCATGGCTTGGGAGGGGCCAGAGCCCCTCCAAGATTGGATCTATCTCTCTGTCTCTCTCTGTTTCTGCATTCTGGGATTCTGCCCTGGACCGTTTCTTTTATATCCGGAGATCCGTAACTCTGATTGGATTGAAACCTTCGCCCAGATCTTTTTCCGAAAAATAGCTTTCTTGAGGCCAAAGAAGGGCATCAACCGCCTTACGAGGGGCCCGGGAGGGTGGGGGTGCGCCCGCTTGGAGTGGGCGTGGCCCCTGTCTCGTGGCCACCTCAGGCACCGTCTCGCGTTGATTTTACTTCCCAAAAATCACAAATATTCCAAAATAATTCTCCATTCGTTTTTATCCCGTTTGGACTTCATTTGATATGGGGTTTCTGCGAAACATAAAACATGCAACAGACAGGAACTGGCACTGGGAACTGGATCAATATGTTAGTCCCAAAAATAATATAAAAAATTGCCAAAAGTATATGAAAGTTGAATAATATTGGCATGGAACAATCAAAAATTGTAGATACGATGGAGACGTATCATTGAGCACCATGTTTAATTAGTGATTAAAGCGGGGAGAAGGGGTGTTACACCGCTGCATAGAGGGGGGAGAGTTGGTGTTGACAGTAGCAAGGTTGTTGATGTAGATCGCCGTCACGATCTTAGCCCCGGAGGCACTCTGGTGCCACCGGGAGAGAGGGGGAGAGAGGCCCCCTCCTTCTTATTCCTTGGCCTCCCCCCTAGATGGGAGGAGAGTTCCCCCTCTGGTCCATGATCTCCATGGCGGCGAAGGGGCGGGAGCCCTTCCGAGATTGGATCTCCCTCTCTGTTCCCTTCTGTTTCGCGTTCCCCAGATCTGGCCCTTCACGGTTTCTTAAATTCCTAGAGATCTGTAACTCCGATTGCGCTAAAAATTTTACACAATATTTTTTCATAAATTATCTTTCTTGCGCCATAAGAAGGGCCCCAACCAACGTTCAAGGAGGGCACAAGACACTAGGCGCGCCTGGCTCCTGGTGGGTTGTGGGCACTGTGGGCCCCCATTTGCGTTGATTCCACCTCCTAAAAATCACATATATTCCAAAATAATTCTCTGTAATTTTTTATCGCGTTTAGACTTTGTTTGATATGGATTTCCTGAGAAACAAAAATATGGAACAAACAGGAACTGGCACTGGGCACTGGATAAGTAAGTTAGTCCAAATAAATCATATAAAAAGTTGTCAAAACTATGTAAAAGTTGAATAATATTGGTATGAAACAATCAAAAATTATAGATATGACGGAGACGTATCAGCATCCCCAAGCTTAATTCCTGCTCGTCCTCGAGTAGGTAAATGATAAAAAGATAATTTTTGGTGTGGAATGCTAACTAACATAAACTTGATCATATGTCTAGTCATGGCATGAATATTAAGACATAAGTGATTCAAAGCAATAGTCTATAATTTGACGTAAATACATCAATACTCAGGCATCCCAATAAACAATCATGTCTTCATAATATCAAATGCTAAAGAATGTTATCCCTACAATATTATATAGCCTTGTCATGCTCTGTCTTCTCAACTCAAAGTATAAATCATGTACTACCCTAGTGTCAGCCAAGCAATTGGTTCATACTTTTTAACGCGCTTCAGCATTTTCACTCTCACGCAACACATGAGCGCAAGCCATGGATATAACACCATCGGTGGAATAGAGTATGATGATAGGGGTAAATATAGAGAAGACAAAAAGTAAGAAAGTCTCACATCGATGCGGCTAACCAACGGGCTATGGAGATGCCCATCAATTGATATCAACATGAGGAGTAGGGATTGCCATGCAACGAATGCACTAAGAGCTATAAGTGTATGAAAGCTCAATATGAAAACTAAGTGGGTGTGCATCTAATCCTATAATGAAAAATTCCCACTAGTATATGAAAGTGACAACATAGGAGACTCTCTATATGAAAAACATGGTGCTACTTTGAAGCACAAGTGTGGTATTTGCATGCCCCTTTTCTTTTCTTTTTCATTCTTTTTTTCTTCTTTTTCTTTTTTTTCTTTTTTTTTCTTTTTTTATTTTCTTTCCTTTTAGTTTGGAGTCTCATCCCGACTTGTGGGGGAATCATGGTCTCCATCATCCTTTCATCACTGGGCCAATGCTCTAATAATGAATAATGATGATCATCACACTTCTATTTACTTATAACTCAATACTACAAAATATGGCTCTATATGAATGCCTCTAGCAGTACTAGGATGTGCAATGATCTAGCGTAACATGTATGAAAATGATGAACGGTGGCTGAGCCACAAATGTTATGTCAGCTATATGATCATGCAAAGCAATATGAAAATGAATGCTCAAGTCAAACAAAAGCGGTGGAAGTTGCATGGCAATATATCTCGGAATGGCCATGGAAAAGCCATAATAGGTAGGTATGGTGACTGTTTTGAGGAAGATATAATAAGGCTTATGTGTGATAGAGCGTATCATATCATGGGGTTTGGATGCACCGGCAAAGTTTGCACCGACTCTCAAGGTGAGAAAGGGCAATGCATGGTACCGTAGAGGCCAGCAAATTGCGAAAAGGTAAGGGTGCGTATAATCCATGGGCTCACATTAGTCATAAAAAACTCATATACTTATTGCAAAAGTTTATTAGCCCTCAAAGCAAAGTAATACTACGCATGCTCCTATGGGGGAGGTTGGCAGGAGTTAACCATCGCGCGCCCCCGACCTTCACACAAAGATAGACAATCAGGGATAAATTGTGCTCCAACTTTCATAGCATAACAAGAGACTATACGTGAATGATTCGGGAATCACAAACCTTAACACCAATATTCTTACTAACCACAACCATTTACTAGTACCTCCCACATATTATCACCTCTATATCGCAAAACTATTGCAAGGAATCAAACATATCATATTCAGTGATCCATAAGTTTTATGTAGGATTTTATGACTAACCATGCAATTGGCCAATTCCTTTTGTCTCTCCAAATAGATATGAGTGAAGCATGAGAGTTTAATTATTTCTACAAAATACCATGCTCTAATAAATATAAGTGAAGCAAAAGAGCATTCTACGAACATCAGTTCTCTATGTGAAGAGAAACAGGCAATCCAAACTTCAAATGATATAAGTGAAGCACATGAAGCATTCTATAAAGCCACACTCAAAAGATAAAAGTGAAGTGCAATGAGCATTCTATAAATCAAACATGGACTATATCATACCATAATGGTGCATAAAAGAAAAATGAAAACTAAATGCAAAAGACGCTCCAAGATTTGCACATACCACATGAACGAAACGAAACCGAAAACATACCGATACTTGTTGAAGAAAGATGAGATGCCTTCCGGGGCATCACCAAGCTTAGACGCTTGAGTCTCCTTGAATATTTACTTGGGGTGCCTTGGGCATCCCCAAGCTTGAGCTCTCGCCTCTCCTCCTTCTCTGCATATAGAGACCTCCTCGATCTTCGATCACTTCATCCACACAAAACTCAACAGAAAGCTCGGTAAAATCCATTAGTATAATAAAGCAAATCACTACTATAAGTACTGTTGCAAACCAATTCATATTTTGTTTTTCCATTTTAGCTACTATAATATAATTTATCCATGGCTTATACCACCGATAGGACCGATAGTTTCATCAAAACAAGCAACATAATGCATCAAAAACAGAATCTGTCTTAAACAGGACAGTCTGTAGTAATTTGAACACTACCATACTTATGGTACTCCAAAAATTCTGAAAAATTAGGACAACGTAAACAATTTGTATAGAAAAAATGTGCAAAAACTTTCAGAAATGTTTGACATTCCAGTAAAAAAATGAAAATTCACGCACTACAGCCAAAGTTTCTGTTTCTGCACCGCACATACCAACAAGCAATCTAATCATCCTAAAGGAAAATCTTGGCACATGATATAATACAAGGTGATAATTTTTTTTGTTGAAAAGTTTTTGTAATTGAGTTTCACAAAGTTTCCATGGGCATGAATAAAGTTCAAGGCTAGCTCCCACTTTCACAATGCTCGTCCCTCTCACTTTCACTTTTCTTTTAGTGCAGTTTTAAGTTTCCCCTCTATATTTTTTTGTTTTTAAACTTTATAAAAGCACTCAACAGAAATAAATGACTCTCTAAAACTTCCGGGTTGTCTCCCTTGCAGTGCTTTCTTTAAAGCCATTAAGCTAGGCATAAAGTGCTCAAGTAATGGATCCACCCGGATCCCAAGGTATATCAAAACAAATTTTAGTTAACCATGATTTGGCATTTAGTAGTGAGCACAAAGCAACATATATCATGCAATGACGAAGTCTAACTCTCTTCCTATGCATCGCATGTCATACAAGAACAATTCACGAACATCAAGTAAAGGCCAATACATAGTATAAGAAGTTTCTTGCAATTCTATCGTGTTGGAAACATAAAGAGGCGGAGATGTAGTTCATCTCTCATAATAATTGCAAGTAGGAGCAGCAAGAACATGCATATTGCATTCATCAAAATCATCATGTGCAACAGTAAAATGCAACCCATCAACATAATCCTTAATAAGAGCAAACTTCTCTGATATAGTGTAGTTTGGAGAATTCAAAAAGATAATAGGACTATCATGTGTGGGTGCAATAGCAACAATTTCATTATTAATATAAGGAACTATAGCAAGTTCATCTCCATAAGCATAATTCATATTGGCATCTTGGCCACAAGCATAGCAAGCATCAAGTTCATCAAAAAGGGATATTTTAAACGAATCAACAAGATCATAGCAATTATCATAGCATTCATCCTTCATTAAGCATGAAGGGAAATTAAACAATGTATGAGTTGAAGAGTTACTCCCATTAGAAGGTAGGCACGGGTAGCTAATCAGCTCTTCCTCCTTTTGTTCTTCGCTCTCCTCGTCATCTTTTTCATCCAATGAGCTCACAGTTTCATCAATTTCTTCTTCCATAGACTCCTGCAAAATATTAGTCTCTTCTTGGACAGCGGAGACTTTCTCAATAAATTCATCAATATCAGAATTGTATTTATAATTATCATAGCAATATTTAAGGTTGGCAAAAATTTTAGGCCTATAAACATCATCATCAAAAGCTTCAAACTTTTCAAACAAAGATTCAATTTCATAAGCACCCTTAAAACCAACAAATTCTTCTATTCTTTCCACATCATAGTAATCATATATACCCTTAGCATAAGAAGCCAAGGTTTCATTAGCATTAAATTCACATGAAAAGGGAAGATGTGGAGCGTTTGTCCTAGAGCAACAAGTATAATCATATCTCAAGCATAGCTCCCGAGCATACCAATGCAACATATGAATTTGATCCCATAACAATTTCCCTTTATGAGTCAATTGATAATCCCTAAAGTATGCACATTGATCCAACGTTACTCCCATTATATAGTTGAATGGGTTTTTCTCAGGATTATCAAAGTGGTGCATAATATCTTTCACATATCGAGCATCGAGGGTTTTAGGAGGTTCCCCATCTCCATGAGTAGTAGGTACAACTAATTTTTTGGTGTTTCGTGTTCCATATCCATAACTAAAGATAGATAAAAACTTAGAACATAAAATGAAAACTACTTAGTGATAAAGCAAACAAGAACACATGAGAATATTCACCGCACGCTATTGCTCCCGGCAACGGCGCCAGAAAAAGGTCTTGATAACCCCCAAGTATAGAGGATCATTTGTAGCCTTCTTCGATAAATAAGAGTGTGGAACCCAATGAGGAGCTAAAGGCAGAACACATATTCCCTCAAGTTCTATCGACCACCGATACAACTCTACGCACACTTGACGTCTGCTTTATCGAAAACAAGTATGAAACTAGTTCGTAGGAGTGGTGCTAGAACTACTTTGCAAGAGTAAAACTAGCAGTACTTTGCAAGATAATAAAAGTTAGGTGTTTAGTAAAAGGGTTTGTGTCAACAAGAAAGTTATTTGTCCCTAGGCAATCGATAACAAGTACCGGTAATCATTCTTGTAATTTTACATGAGGGAGAGGCATGAGCTAACATACTTTCTCTGTTGGATTATATGCACTTATGATTGGAACTCTAGGAAGCATCCGAAACTACTAAAGATCATTAAGTTTGTGAAACCCAACCACATCATTAAGTATCAAGTCCTCTTTACTCCCATACGTCATACCCCACCTACTCGGGTTTAAGTTTCTATCACTCTCGCAACCCACCATAAGCGAACCATGAACATATTGCAACACCATATAGCGGGGGCCCCTCACGTTTGCGCGAGGCGGAGGGCACCGTAGGACAGCACCATAAATAAAATATACAATCATACCAACCAAGATCACGATTAATCCAAAGGACAAAACGGATCTACTCAAACATCATAGGATAACCATAGATCATTGGGAAATAATATATGGAGTTGAGCACCATGTTTAAGTAGAGAATACAGTGGGGAGAAGGGGTGTTACACCGCTGCATAGAGGGGGAGAGAGTTGGTGTTGATGGTAGCAAGGTTGTTGATGTAGATCGCTGTCACGATCCTAGCCCCGGCGGCACTCCGACGCCACCGGGAGAGAGGGGGAGAGAGGCCCCCCTTCTTCTTCTTCTTCTTCCTTGGCCTTCCCCTAGATAGGAGGAGAGTTCCCCCTATGGTCCATGATATCCATGGCGGCGGAGGGGCGGGAGCCCCTCCGAGATTGGATCTCCCTCTCTGTTCCCTTCTCTTTTGCGTTCCCCAGATCTGGCCCTTCACGGTTTCTTAAATTCCCGGAGATTCATAACTCCGATTGCGCAGAAATTTTTACACGATATTTTTCCATAAATTATCTTTCTTGCACTAGAAGAAGGGCCCCAACCGACGTTCGAGGAGGGCACAAGACACCAGGGTGCCCCTGGGCCCTGGTAGCGCGCCCTGGTGGGTTATGGGCACTGTGGGCCCCCGTTTGTGTTGATTCCACCTCCTAAAAATCACATATATTCCAAAATAATTCTCCGTACATTTTTATCGCATTTGGACTTCTTTTGATATGGATTTTCTGCGAAACAAAAACATGCAACAAACAGGAACTGGCACTGGGCACTGGATAAGTAAGTTAGTCCAAATAAATCAATAAAAAGTTGCCAAAAGTATGTAAAAGTTGAATAATATTGGCATGAAACAATAAAAAATTATAGATACGACGGAGCCATGTCAATGTGTTGTTAGTGCTCTAGTGTGTAGTTTAGCTGGGTGTTTCCACTTTAAGTAGCGCATTCCGGTGAGGCCAAGCGTCCGGGTGCGTCAATGAGTCGGCGAAGTTGGTTCCTCGGGCGGCGAGCCTGCTTAATGATGGCATACAAAAGGGCGACATGAATGCAGGCATCTGGCGCTAGCTGGGAACGCACGCGGGCGAATGACGAGGATTTTTTGTGGGCCAGGGTAGTCAGCTGCGGGCGTGGCAGTGTTGGAGATGCCCTTTGCTCACATGTGATCCCACATGTCATTGAAAAAGCAAGACGACCCATGTTCCCTTGGGTCAGCAGCATGTCGGACCGACCATCTCGGGGTGCGACTTAAATGCGACAGGGGTGCTGTCAGTGTACCGCCTTTTCAATTTGAACTTGTAAACCGAACACTTGTACTAGAGCGTAACACCGAAAGCATATATGAAGTTGGCACCTCACCTATAGCCAGCCTAGTAGCCCACATGTACAATAGGTATTCATACTATCATACATACAATTATAATAAGTGTACTGCCCTTTACTTCTCAACTCGTGAAGCGTAACACTTGATTAAGTAGCCGGAAGATGTGTGTTGGCTGCCTTTGAATGGCTTCGAGGTGTGCTAATTGAGGCGTTCGGCTGTTTGAAGGAATGACTGAGCCCGGTCCGTGCCTACACTTAGGGGTCCAACTTACCATGTTCCGGATGTACTCCTATACTACTCCCTCCGTATCTTACTCCGTGACCAAGGCGGAGGGTAAAACAAGAGAGCTTCGTGTTTATTTGCTAATTAAGATCATTGCATGCAATTAACTGACCACTGCATGCCATGTTAGGTATCCTCAAGTCATTAAAAACATACATGCCTCACATCCCTTATTGGTTGATTCATTTATTCATGTCAAAACACAAGAAACGAAGTGGGAGTTAATGCACCATGCCTAAGGGTTTTGGGATTTATTTGGATATCGTAAGATAACTTATGCATCTGTACGGGGGGTGTATGTAAGTAGCTTGGAAAAATAGTCACTACAAAAAAAAGACACATCCGTGACATTTTGGGCCGAACGAATTTTTTTTCTGTCATACATATGACACTTCTATGACAATAATTGTGACAAAACCCGGTATCCTCATAGATGTGGTGGGCTCCTACTTCTATGAAAAAAAATCATGACAGAAAATGGGCATTTTGTCCTGGGCGGGCCGGAGACGGAGCTGCATGACATTCTTTGGGCTGTCCATGACGGAAAAAACCATGGTAGAAGCGAGAGGGAGGAAAATTTTGGTGAGTTGCCGGTTACGGTGGGAGGTCAGGGGCCGAGCGATGCGCGTTTCTCTCGTACACATGTGAGGCGTTGGCTCTAACTGAACCCGAGTGAGGCGTTGGGCTCTAACTAAACCCGAGCGATTGCACTGCAGGCTACGCGTTACTGAACCCTAGCGATCGATCGATGACTATTAACTGAACCCGATGGAGAGATTCCTTCGCTGCTGCTGCTAACTGGAGCCGGTCGATGCTGCCTCTGGGATGAATAGTGAGTGTTGCGAGGGGGTTTGGATGAATAGTGAGCGGCGGCGTTGCCTCTGGATGAACAGGAACCCGTGGTGTGGAGGGCTGGATGAATAGTAGACGGTGGAGGGGTGGCGTGGAGGGGTGGTTGAACAGTAGACGGTGGAGGACTGGATAAACAGTAGACGGTGGAGGGCTGGATGAACAGTAGACGGTGGAGGGGTGGTTGAACAGTAGCCGGTGGAGTAGCACGCGGTGGAGGCTGGATGAACAGGAGCCCGTGGAGGCTGGAGGAGATCGACGGTGGAGATGAACAGTATCATGTGGAGTCCCGTTTTGCGGTATGCCACACCCCTCCTGATGAACAGGACCCCCGTTTCGACCGTAGCGCTCCAACACAAGTCCGTTTCGTCCGTTTTGCGGTACGCCACACCCCTCCCGATCAACAGGACCCCCGTTTCGACCGTAGGAGGTCCGTTTGCTCCGTTTTGCGGTACGCCACACCCCTCCCGATCAACAGGACCCCCGTTTCGACCGTAGGAGGTCCGTTTCCTCCGTTTTGCGGTACGCCACACCCCTCCCGATCAACAGGACCCCGTTCCGGATGTAGGAGGTCTGTTTCCTCCATCGTGCGGTACGCCAGGCCTCGTTTCCATCGCCTGTTCCGTCCAAGCCCTCCCGATGAACACGACCACGCATTCCGTTACGACCCAGTCGGTTGGCTCCCACGCTTTCCGTTGCCTCCCGATGAACACGACGCATTCTGTTGCCTCCCCATGAACACGACGCATTCCGTTGCCTCCCCATGAACACGACGATGACGCTGTTTCTCCATTCCGACCCAGCCATGTACGTATGCGCGAGTAGGCGTTCGAGACCCTGCCCGTATGTATGTACGTGGCTGTATTTTCTTTCTTGCACCCTCGCCATTGTACGTATGTGTACATGCTACATGCGCGCCTCTACTACGACACGTGCGCGCCTCTACATCCACCAGTATGTACGTACACGTTCGTGACCAGAATGACAATGCTACGTACGCTTCGACCAGGTGGGTCCCGATTGTCAGGCACTTCCTTGCCTGCGAAGATGTAGCTGGTGGGTCCCAGCAGTCAGGGGGGCGAATCGTTTTGTTTTTTTCCCGGACGCACTTCCTTGCATGCGAAGATGTAGCTGGTGGTTCCCAGTAGTCAGGGGGGCGAATCGTTTTTTTTTTGCCCAGACGGACTTCCTTGCGTGCGAAGGTGTAGCTGGTGGGTCCCAGCAATCAGGGGGGAAACGTTTTTTTCGCGAAATACGGTGGCCCGTCCGGTGGGTCCCCGCTGTCAGGTGGAGGAATAATTATTTTGCGCGTAATAAGGAGGCACTTCCTTGCTGCGGCCGTGGACCCAGCTGTCAGCCTCTCCACACACAGTACTCTTCCGATGGAAGTCGGTCGTTGACCACATTGACCACGCCGCGCCGAGAGCACCATGGCGGTGGACGACGGCGAGGCCTAGGAAGGGGACGACACGGAGGCACGGAAGACTCGGCAGTTGTTTCGCACGCGGAGGGGAGTACGACTGTACGAAGGTTTACTAGTTCGTCTGCCGTCGCCGGAGAATAACAGCACGTGTGGGTGAGTAGAGGGATGGCTAGGCCAGCGATGGGAGTACGGTGGGGCGGTGAGGCCTGCGCGGCAGCACAGCCGGCCGCGGGGAGGAGGGAGCAGGCAGTCCCGCCGGCGCTTGTTTGAGCGGCTGGAGCAGGAAGAGCAGAGATTGAAGAAGCACGACGGCCGTTGGATGGACATCCAACAGTCACTGCTTGTGCGTCAACCTTTTTTTTAGGAAAGCCTCAAATCTATGGAAAATAGCATACAGCCCATCTGCCATTATTTCTAATAATTTACAGCCCATTTGCTAATTCTTAAGGTTTTTTTTGGAGCCCATATTCTTTTTGTTAGCATTACAGCCCATATTGTGGCCACGGTTAAAAACTTATACGAAATTTTGCATATTTCGGTGCGGTCCGAACTGTTTTTAATCCCGAAATTTCGACTCACATTCAAACTGATTTTAAAAATAAATGTATATCAATATAAAATCCAACAAATTCTCCACGCATAAAAATTAATGTAATTTAAAATCTCGAAATGAAAAAAAAAGATATTTGAAACTAATTGCCGGTTTGATGTGTTTTAAAAATGTACAACCCATTTCTCATTATTGATGGGCCATATTCTGGGCCAGCCGAATGAAAGCTCTCCTCATCTTGAAAGATTTGCAGCCCAACAGGCCTGACAAAGCGACTTACTTGGCAAATCACAAAAAAACTGGGCTGTGGCCGTGGACCCAGCTGTCAGCCTCTACACGTACAGTACTCTCCCGATGGAATGTCGTTGACCACATTGACCACGCCGCGCCGAGAGCACCAAGGCGGTGGATGACGGCGAGGCCTAGGAAGGGGACAACGCGGAGCTAGGGAAGGCGCGGTAGTGGATGCCCACGCGGAGAGGAGTACGAGGGTTCACTGGTTCGGCTACGGTGTGAGGCTGCCGTCACCGTAGGGCTTGGCTAGCGGTGGGAGTAGTAGGGCGATGAGGCCTCAATGGAAGCACAGCCGGCCACTGGAGGCAGGAGCAGGCGGTCTCCCCGGCGCTGGTTTGGGCGGCTGGTGCAAGAAGAGCAGCGATTGAAGAAGCAGCATGACCGTTCAATTCAAATCCAACGGTTACTGCTGCTAGAATCGTTTGTTGACTAAGTTGACAAGCCCTGTGTACGCATCAACGTAGTAGGCCCACAGGTTAGCCTCCCAACCGGTGCGCCCCAGATGTCAGTGGGAGGAATCATTTTTTCGCATAATAAGGAGGTAGTCGATTGCATGCGGCCAGGCCAGCGGAGGGAGTAGGGTGGGCCGGGGAAGCCTGCGCGGCATCACAGCGGGCCACAAGAGGAGGGAGCAGGCAGTCCTGCCGGCGCTAGTTTAGGCGGCTGGAGCAGGAAGATCAGAGATTGAAGAAGCATGGCGGCTAGAATCGTGTGTTCAATGACAAAGCCTTGCGTAAACAAGTTAGCCTCGAAATCTGTGGCGTGTACAACCCATTTGCTATTATTTTTATAATTTTTACTCATTTTCTAATTCATATGGAATTTATTGCAGCCTGTTTTCCATTTTTAGAATTGCCGGCCATTTTCTGGTCAGTACCAGGGTCAAAAAATTAACTAAATATGTGGGAAATTTTTTCTGGGGAACGAAATATTCTTAATCCAAAAATTAATAGCCATACTAAAACAAATTTAAAAATAAATTAGTACTATGTCATGTTAAATCCAATGAAATACGTATAAGATATCAGTGAAGAACAAAATTCAAAAAAAACTAATATCCCATTTGCTCGTCTTGAAAGATTTGCAGCCCAGTAATTCGGAGAAAACAAATAGGCCTAGCTTGGGTATTCTTCAAAAAGAAATACTGGGCTACCTATTTCCCCAAAGAACTGGTGCATGAGCATTTAGCTTTATTTATTTATTTACTTATTTATGTTTAGGGGACCATGAGCATGTACCTGGGCCGGATTCATGTGAGAGCCTCCCTTCCAGTTAATTATGGGCTTCTCTATTGGGCCTTCATCAGTGGGCTGCATGTTATCAACAAGTGGAAAATGTGTTCCGTACGAAAAATAGTATGAGCTACGTACGGTACGGGGCACTAAAGGATCGAACCGTGCAACGACTTCCAAAACATTGTGTTTGTCGTTCTAACAACACATTTATATTCAACCAACAGACGAAATATACTACTAATTGTACATTGAAAACAGCAGCAGCAGCAACCAGGGCTGGGGGTGCAACAGAAGCAGTAAGCAGGCCAGAAGAGTGAAGACGCAGCTCTCTCTTCCAAACCAAACATCAGCCATCATTACAAAAGGGCTACCAAAAAAGAACAAGTGTATGCATCAAACTAAATAAAGATCCTACTACACCAAGTGTACGCATCTAACTAACTGGCTCAGTTAGACGTTACTATTTATTAAGCTGTGGAGATTGGCTGACGGCTTGAACCAGATGGGTGCCTGACGGGGGAAACTCCAGCCAGCAGGTCGAAGTCTGATACTTGCGACCCTCTCTCCTACTTTGGGCTGCAGAGCGTGGCGGCACATATCAGGGTATGGTGCATGCAGAGACGCATGGTACGCTGTGTACACACAGTTTTGCCTGATGAACGAAACCGCGCTGCCATCATGATCCTTGCCGTCGGTTATCTCCTGGTTAATCGGATAATTCAGTCCGACAAACAGAGAGCGTGTACCAAGGCTACTTACCAGCCTCCAGTCAAAAATTCCTGAAGGCCCAGAGAAGCTGGGATCCTGCTCAAAGACCTTGCAGTGACTGTGATTGTATTCCGCGAAACAACACGTCCGGTACGTGCGAACGATCATCAATCTTTCGCCGTCGTCTGATCGAGCCAGAAACCACCTGCAACTGCCATGCCGCTTTTCTTTGAAAGGTTCTGGGATTAGGAAGGGTAGGGACACTAGGCAGCCTACAACATCATATCAAGTTGGAGTCAAATAAAAAAGGGCTCTTGATTTAGTCAATCTTAAGAACAACATGTTATGAGCATGAATATTTTTTCAGTAAATGTTGACAGTAATATAAGCAAGCCATCATGATATCATAGGAAAGTAACATACTGTTGTAACAGCCGTTTGTAGCGATGACTGGAGTAGGTCAGCAATACGTCCAGCCATAGAAGGAGTCGACAGCGTAAATGAAGCCCTTGGTTCAATGGCATCAGAGAACCATGGAGGATGTATGATCCTGCGATGGACGTGCAGATTTATCCACTTACCGCAATGACCTGTCTGATAGGCGAGACCGCGGTTGAAGAACGCAATTAGCCTGAAATCTTTATAATTCCCAGATCTTGTGGGCACTTGGCAGATTACAACCTTGAGCAAATCAAACTTGGTATCATGTTGGCTACTATAAGATTCCGAGTATTCTGGGCCACGGTGCCAAAGCAGTGCAGTGTTAATCGAAGGAAGGGGGATCAATCGCCGGGTGTAGACCTCCACGAGCATCCAGCTGCTGCGACCGTCGACGAGCACCATCCAAGACATGTTCATGCCGACCCAGTACATACCGTTAATGTAGTTGAGGCTGATGGGGATCGGACCGCAGTGAAGGGGGTTGATGCTCGCCACCCTACGATTGTTATGCTGCGTGACACGCCATTTCTGAAGATCAGGCGGCATCGACAAGCAAGGAGCTGGCTTAAAAAGCTCTGGCCTGAGGGCTTTGAGTAAACGGTACAGCCCCGACGAGCACGCGGTGAGTGGCATCGTACTGAGATTGTCCACACGCGAAACAATGAGCTTGATTACCTCTGTGGGGAGCGAATTCCAGCCACTCTTTCGGCGGACTCTGCTCGGTTCTGCCATTGTTAGTGCTTGGGTTTCGGACGAGGGGGGAGGCGCCTTAGCGGGGATGGAAGCTTGGACGAGATTATGTGCGGACAAAGATGGAGAAGCGAATATGTGCTGCAGGAAGTGGACAGGTGATGATGACTACAGCACTCTGCTTGACTTACGAGACACATACCAGCAGCGTAGGGTCATATCAATGCCAGACAACTTGCTTGAGTGATCACAGTACTGGTACTCCCTACAGTACCTACTACAGTACTATGCCCTAGCTTGCTAGAGTAGAGTAGTAGAGTAGGACTCTGCTCTACTACTAGCACCGGAGGAGTAGTATATTCTAATCTAAAATAGTTACAAACTTCGATGCCCGATCGTGGAACGACTACGAACCGTGCTCAAAGACCGTGTCTACGTGGTGTTTGGACTTATATGCAAAAAAAATAGCAAGATGCCCATGCATTGCACGGCACACCATCATCACCAACTCGGTTTTTTCTCTACTCCTACTCCTATAAAAGACTCAGTTGGTGATGATGGAGGCGAGGAGGCGTGTTCAGTCGGGCATGCAGCGGATGGCGCAGCACTATTCGGTTTGTTAAAAAAAGTACTTGTAGAGATAGAGACATAGGGAGGAGCACGAGGTAAGGCATTATCTGTAAATGTGGAGAGAGGTGCGGGCATCTTTTGTAAAATTGTCATAGTTGGCTTTCTATCCGTCAGATATAGATCGGACGGTCTATATTACAAGATGGCAGGAATACCATCATCACCAACTCGGTTTTCTATAAGAGTAGATATATATAGATATAGATAGATAGAGACTAGGGAGTACTAGTAAGGACACCATCTACTGCTTCGTGTGCTACTCCTGCGCTCCATTCGGCGGCCGCAACGTCCCCTACAGCCACTCCCTCCTGCGCTCCATTCGGCGAGCGCTGTTGAAATCTGGGGAGCACACTCTCGCGACTGTTGGCAGCCACGACTTCACCGATGACGACTTCTTCCCCGACCTCGGCAACCTCTTCCTCAACGACATGGGCGACAACCTCAACGCCAACGGTGCTACTCCCGTTGCACCGTATGTGTTTCTGTCCTTCCTATTCGAAATCGTGGTAGAATTCATGTTTCTACTCGATATCCTACTACTATGCTAGTTCACATGATTAGTTTCATCTCTGTTATAGCCGTCATGATTTATTTTGTGCTTATTCGGATTAAATCTCGTAGTAACTTGCTCACATATTCAACTGGCGCAACGTCCCCTACAGCCACTCCCATTTCATGGATGGCCTGGTCGATGCCTCCAAGGAGCCCTTTGTCTACTGCTATGAGTGCCCGATGCCGTTTTGTGGCTCGCCGGCAGACATGGTGCATCACCTCATGGATGCGTGCAGCGGTCAATGTTGGCCCTTGGCGGAGAACATCAAGTACGACACGTGCTACCGGTTCACCATACCGGATTCGCTGGAGGATCACCGCCGCCTGCTAGTCTCGGAGGAGGACGACAGCGTCTTCCTCTTGATCGTGGGCACCGGCGAGGCCCGCGCAGGCCGCCGCCCGTCTCTGTAATGTGCGTCAGGGGTGTCGCCGCTGACGCTGACACTGGCATGAGGCAGATGTACGGCTGCGTGGTCAGTGTTACTACCCCTCCGGGCGCGTGCAGCGAAACCGGCCTCATCGGACAGACTTGGACTCTGAGGAGCTGGGACTATCCCGCCAATGTGGACTTGGAAAACCCATGGCATCCGTTCCATCCTTTACCCGCCGACTTGGTGCACAGAGACTCCAAGGAGGTTCACCTGGACATACGCATTATCAAGTGCACTAAGAAAACATGTAGTGTGTGTGTGGGCGCTTATGGCCCGTGTCTTTGCCGCTTTTGATTCTGTAAGCTTGTCGTTAAACTTGAGTGGCTTTCACCGCAGTCCTTCCTTTGAACTGCTCCTCTCAGTGAGCTGATGTAAGACACTTTGGGTTTCATTTTATAATGGAACCGGGGAGGAGCCTCTCTATTCTTCTAAAAAAATACACATTATCAAGTTAAATGTTGATCATTAGTCTTCGCTCAATGTAATCCGCTGTCTAAGCATGTGGAGACTTCCATGCATGATCTTGCTCTATTGGAGTATCGCGCATGAATAAAAGTGTATCCGTTTATGGTTTAGTCTAGAATCTTCCATGTATGAATTTTTACTACAGTACTGGTGAAAGACTTACGATGAACCATTTCTTACATCTCCTCTGCCCCCTTGCAAGTCATCCTGATTTAATCCCTCCGTCTAGGTGTATAAGGGCATGGTTAATATTACTTAATAGTATATCCAACTGTTGACTATAAGAAAGTGCCATGTCATATGTAGCCAACATGTATAACAATCTATACTCAAAAACTAATTCTTAAAGATCATTTCTTACAAAGCACAATAAGTGTTATTTCTTCACAAGTTTTGGATGCAGGTTGAACAGTTGAACACTTTTGTTTGCAAAAGATACCTTTTTATCTATTTCACCCGGATGTTTGTGAGCTCTAGAGATGAGATAATATCCGAAGAAACATATCGATACCCGTTACACATGAGATGACCCCCACATCCTTTGTCAAGATAAACAACTCCCCGATCAATGCATATCACTCTTCGGTGCAACGCACAGGCACCTTACTACTATAGATTAGTACGACCAAAAATTTAACTAACATTATATATAGTACGATAAATACTGATGCATGTCACCTAAAATTATATCATTCAAAATCATAGGGCTTCTTCTATTTTTAGCGGTCCATGACCACAAGTATTGAGCTATAACCAAAACTATGTTCAAATACGAATCCAACGATATAGTTTTTGTTGACATGCACTAACATTTTGTCAGTTAAATCTTCAGTCAAATTCAATGGGGGACTAATAAACCACGACCGATGTAGGACAAGTGTAGAGGATGGCGCTGCATGGGAGTCTCACCTCTCACCCTGCTCGTGGCACGGCAGTAAAGCCATCATATCACAAAACCCAACCACTCCCAGTAATAAATGGCCTGGTAAAATAAACGGACAAGCAATCATCACATCCCTCCGTCTTTTTGCATTTCATCTCTCTGCATTTATTTTCTCCGGTTCATCTCCCACACTCGATCCCTAGCTACTACTCCTAGGGTCAGTTCTTTTAGCGGCTTCCCCAGCTTTTCCCACAAGACTAGTCACAGTGGAGAGTAACAATAAGGCGCCTCACTCATTTATTTGGGCTTCTAAACTACTACTCCGTCCTGGTTTATTTCTCACCATTGTAATTTGTGCTAAATTTTGACCAAAGATTTAACTGATAAAATATTACTCAAAACACTTAGGCGCGGTGCATCTAGGTGTGTAAGTCATCTTACGAAAACCAAATAATCCCAAAACACTTAGGAGCGGTGCATTAACTTCTACCTTTTTTCTTGTTTCTTGACATATCAACCAATAAGAGATAAAGAGTGTGCATGCTTTTAATGACTTGAGATATCAAACACGACATGCAGTGGTTAGTGCATTGCATGCAATACTATTAATTAGCAAATAAACATTAACGTTTCTCGTTTTCTCCTCCTCCTTGGTCACGGTGCACAGCCTAAGATGACTTACTCACCTAGACGGATGGAGTAGTGCATGTGACATGCACTAACATTTCATTAGTTAAATTTATGATCAAAATTTGACACAGATTACAATGGGGACCAATAAACCAGGACGGAGGTAGTAGTTATGGGATTACTAATCTAGAAGCCTAAAAGAACTGGCCCCTGGTACTCCTACTAGTAGTAGTACTCAAGTTGGAATTCCAATTGCACGGCACAACTTGTTAGGCAAAAAATTTGATACAGGGTGTAGGAAGCGGTTTGGGAATTTGCATGCCTTTCCAACTAGTGAGATACTCCGTATAAAGTACGACAGAGAAATAACCACAGAGAAGGAAGCTAAAAGTAAACAATCAAACGAGCATTTTTGCATTTGTTTTGCATTGAATTGTTTCACAAGCTTGACTAGTGCTGTTTTTCTACTTTTAAAAAACCTCATCGTAATGTTAAAACGTGCATTTGCACGTACATAAGTAATAGTAGTACTCCCTCCATCTAGGTGTACAAGTCTTCCCTCCTTCTTGGTCACCGTGCACAACCAAAGATGACTTATTGACTTGGACGGAGGGAGTGGCACAGTCTGCAAGGATATATCGAGAGAGACGTGTAGTCCGATAGTATATAGTAAAGTTTGTGCTATATGCACGTACTTGCAAAATGAGTAATAATACACAACGTTTCCAAACTTTCCCTTTTACATACTTAATTAAGGATGCTAAAAATTCCTGAACATTCGGGATTTATCATTTGCGTCCCAAAACTAATGAGATCGCCTTACGAAACAAAAATTATACTCCTCCTAAAAGCCACGGCGCTCGCAGGAGCACTTGCGGCGTGCCACGAGTGCCCTGGTGCGCAGCCATTTCCCAGCGCGCCGACACAACACCTCTTCCTCAGCCTCGCAACTCGCGAGGTGCTGATTGGCGGCTTGCCGGCGGGCGAGCGTGATCTCACCGGTGTGGTGATCCGGCGCCAACAGGTACTCCTCCTGGCTGGAAACGTGCACCCGGTCCACGTACCGCCAAGCGTAGATGAGGCGCTTGGGCCCGACTGCACTCAGGGCGTCGGCACGGGCGTCCTCCGCCACCCTCACGGCCCTCGCACGAGCCTTCTGCCAAATAACCAATTGCTTGACTCTCTCGGACGCGACATAGATCTCCCAGAAAGCTTGTTGCACGGTGCACTTCTCTTCCTCGGCCTTCTTCTCCGCCTCTATTTTGGCGCGCTCTGCTGGAGGCAAAGCCTCCCACAATGCGACATCCATTTCTTTCCAAAGCTCCTCAAGGCTGGGGGGGCTCGGCGGGCGGCGCGGCATTCTCCTTGTAGCGGGGAGCCGACATGTCCTCTGACGTGCGTGCTGGTGAGATTGGGAACGCTGACGCGTCCACCTCGACGCATCGCGGCGAGGAGCGGAACACCGACAAGTCCTCCTCGACTAGTGGCGGCGAGGAACAGAACAGCGACGCGTCGCGTCGCGGCGAGGAGCGGAACACCGATGCGTTCTCCTCGACTAGTGGCATCAAGGAATGGAACGGCGACGCGTCGCATAGTGGCGAGGAGCGGAACACCGATGCGTCCTCCTCGACTAGTGGCGGCAAGGAATGGAACGGCGACGCGTGACCGTCCGCGCGGTGCAGCAAGGGGCTCCTAGGGCTTGGGAGGGGCGATGCCATGGTGGTCGACGTGAGAGGGAGGGGGAGGATATAGCAATGCACGTGAACGTGAGGGGGAGGATATAGCGATGTCGTGGGAGGCGCAGTATTTATAGCGAGCAATGGCACACCTACGTAAGATATGGACTGAGCTGCACTGACTTAACTGCAGGTCCAGTTGTGTCACTGACATGTGGGCCAGTACACTGCTGGGCCCGTATGTCAGTGACCCAATGCACCTGAAGTTAAGTAAAAGCTATGTGGGCATATTTGTTGGAGTAAATTACGGGGGAGCGAAGGGGTGGAAATATTGCTGGTCACAACGGATTGGACGAGCGTGGGGGGAGGAGAGTCATGCATGCAGATTTTTTCACACGGGGTGGAGTGGTGGGACCGCCGGAGGGAGAAGGAGAGTTTGGCAGGCATATTGTTTCCACACATGGAGAGGAAAAGATTTGGAGACAAACGGGCTTCCTGCAGGTATGGGGAATGGTGCATAATAAGTCATCTTGCATGCCGGGCTAGGTATAGTTTCAAGTCATTAAAAACATACACGCCCCCACACATGTTCATATTTCAAGGTGCACTAAATTATTGCATGTGATGATTAAGGCTGGCCATCATGGTGGTATCTTAGCTGGTATCATGCACACGGGAATAGCAAACATGCTGATGTGGCAAAGAATTAAAGAAGAGAGGGGGGTTAGAGTAACTAGTGTTCATGCATGCATTGGTAAACACATTTTTTTGTGAAGAACGACATCATTAGTTGAGTACTTTTGCAGACTTCAAAAACTATTCCACCGCCTCTAGTATCTTGCTAAGAGTAGGTGAAATTTTTGAGTCGAGCCCTTTAAACTAGAAGGGAGGTAGTGGTACTCTAATAACTAGGTGTGTAAGTCATCTTACGAAAACCAAATAATCCCAAAACACGTAGGCGCGGTGCATTAACTTCTACCTCGTTTCTTGTTTCTTGACATATCAACCAATAAGAGATGAGGGTGTGCATGCTTTTAATGACCTGAGACTATCAAACATGACATGCAGTGGTTAGTTCATTGCATGCAATACTATTTAATTAGCAAATAAACATTAATGTCTCTCGTTTTCCCCTCCTCCTTGGTCACGGTGCACAGCCTAAGATGACTTACTCACCTAGACGGAGGGAGTATCAACATTCATAATGTCAAATCAATATTTTTACACTCATTATAAAACATAGTTCTTATACTCATTATAATCAGTATTGTAGATATTGATATTTTTAGTATAAATTTGGTCGAGGGATTTCATTGATGCCTGTCAAAGCATGGAGGAAGCGGAGCTTAGGGCTTGCATTGCCGGTCTCTACATAGGTATTTCTCTTCATAATACTGTAATTTTAGAGTCTGATTGCGCTTTTGTGGTAGCGTCTCTTGCATCGGGGGACTATGACAGGTCTGCTATGCGTGACCTGAAGATGAAAGCGTTGAGCATCTTGAAGTTGATCAACAATCTTCAATTGTCAAAAATTAGCCGTTCAGCCAATAAGGTGGCACACTTAATCGCTAAGTATAGCTTTGACAATAGATTAGATGGTATTCTTGTAAATAACGTACCACCCTGTGTGGTGAATGTTGTATCAAATGAGTGTACTGGTGTGGCTGGTTAATTAATATAAGGTGGTGTTCAAAAAAAAAGTATATATTTGGTCAAACACTTTGCAAACGGTTGACGGGAGTAAAAAGGACCAGAGGGAGTATCATGCATGTGGAGTAGGCAAAAAAATTGCTCATTTATAGCCGGTCGAAGTCTCAAAGGGCGCAACCGCGCGAGGGAGGCAAAGGTCATGGGAGGCGCGACGGTTGACGGAATTAAGTGAAGTTACATCCACGCGCCGGCATGGCGTGCGAACAGGCAGAAGCTATACCGTCAAGCCTACGATATGGGTCTAGTAGACATGACATCTAGTGGGTCCCGCATAGTTCTTGAGAACTCTTTGGGGGCTTGCAGCCGTTTATCCACCGGGCAAGCCAGCAACCCCACACCGTTCGCACGCCCTACTCGTCCCCATCTTCTACCTCACAACAGTTCGCTCCCAGTCGTCCCGTACTTTCACATTAGTTCGCTCCCAGTTTTTGCGGGGTACAACAGTTCAACTTCTCCTAACCCTCCTCCAAAATCCATGGCCTCCCAAATCTCCATGGTCGCCGCTGAGTACCAGGTTAGAGCCATCACCGGCGATCAGTTCATCGTCATCTACACACGTGGATCCGCGATAGTGAAAGCATGGCTTGCTCGCTTCGTACGCATGTTCAACAGTTCAACGGATGAGTGGGTCGCTGGGCTAGATGTTGAGTACATCACAGTCCTGGGACGAGAGAAGGATCTAAAGGACGAAGAGAGGAAGAAGCCTGCCGTGATCCAGGTTTGTGTACATAACGTTTGCTTGGTCTACCACATATGCCATGCCGATGTTGAGTGCCAGGATTTTAAGAACTTCCTCAAGGACAAAAGAGTGACATTTGTTACTGTAGGCTTTAAGAACCACAGGGATGTCCTGCGTCAGATAGGTCTCGTTGTAGGCCAGCCCTTCGATCTCCAGAAGGCAAGCCTGGTGTCCTCCTCTCAACCTTCAATGCTGACCCTGACAGCAGCCATGATTGATCCTTCGTACACTAAACTGAAGAAACCTCATCACGAGTTTCATCATGCATGGGAGTCTAAGACATTAGATGAAGATCACATCCTGTACGCAGCAATGGATGCCTACCTTTGTTTAAATATCTACATGGGTTGGACGAAGAAGCAGAGACCGGTGTCCGGTTCAAGCAAAGAAGCGTCAGCGAAGAGGAAGAGGAAGAGGGACGAGGACGAAGTCGAGGATGTGGACTCGGACTTCGAGTAGGTGGCAGTGTCGTTGCTCATGCTGGTTCTGCTGCAGTGTCAAGCTGACTAGTTGCTTAGTTTATTTTCAAGGGTGTGTTGTGCTGAGGCCCCAGCAGAACTATGTTTATGTTCTGTCTCGTTATTTGAACTATTTAGTACGTAGAGTAGTACTAGTACTATGTAACGCCCCGGATTTGATGCGCCAGGTGTTCGCCAGTTATTCTCCGTAGTTGCCATGTCATTTGCTTGCGTGTTGCATTTTATCATGTCATCATGTGCATTTCATTTTGTATACGTGTTCGTCTCATGCATCCGAGCATTTTCCCCGTTGTCCGTTTTGCAATCCGGCGCTCCTATGCCCTCCGGCGTTCCCCTTTTGTCTCCTGTTGTGTGTGGGTGTTAAACGTTCTCGGAATGGCCCGAGTCTTTCCAAGTGGCCTTGGTATAGCACCGGTAGACCGCCTGTCAAGTTTCGTGCCATTTGGAGGTCGTTTGATACTCCAATGGTTAACCGGGAAACCGTAAAAGCCTCCTTCTCTTTGCAGCCCAACACCCCTTCCAAAATGGCCCAAAACCCATCTAACTCCCCTCCATGCTCTCGGTCGTTCGATCACGATCGTGTGGGCGAAAACCGCTCCTCATTTGGACTCTCCTAGCTCCCTCTACCTATAAATATGTGGCCTCCCTCGAAATTCCCGCAGTCCAAACCCTAGCCTCTTCCACCTCCGCGTGCCGGACATGTCCACTCCGCCGCCGGACACGTCCGCCCGCGTTCCCCGCCCAATCACGCAGTGCCACGTGGCCTTAGCCCGCGCCCGCGTCCTCCCCGCCGCCGCCCGCTCTGCCGCCGCCGCCCGCCCGCGGGACGCCCGCGTCTCCCGCGCGCCACGCCCACGGCTCCGCCCGCCGCCGAGCGCTCTCCCCGCCGCCGCCCGAG
>NC_057813.1:155340443-155342460 GCF_018294505.1 Triticum aestivum
TGCCTCCCGGGCACCTCGCCCGTCCCCCTCGCCGGACCGCCTGCGGCGTCCCCAGCTCCGGCCGCCGCCTCCCCTCGCCGTCCCCGCGCCCATCGTCGACCGTGCCTCGCCGGAGAGCTCGCCGGAGCTCTCCTTCGGCCAGATCCGGTCCGGCCTGGATCAGATCCACCAAGCCCCGGAACCATGCATGCCCCTGGTTGCATTTATAGGTTGCTGGAGATGCTCTATGCATAATCTGGAGATGTTCTATAAACATGTTTTGATCTACATGTCATCCTCTATCCATACATGCCCCTGGTTGCATTTATAGGTTGTTGTAGCTTGTTGTAATCTTGCTCTAAAGTTGCTTCATAATGTTGCTGTCAGCCTGTTTACATTAAGTTCAGTTGTTACCATGGTTGTTCCTAGTGTTCCATGCATCCTATGACCTTGTTATTGCCATGCTTAGCTTCACAAACATGTCTTCTTACTTTTGGTTGCCTTGCCATGCCATGTATTGCTCTGTAGTGAGTTGCACAAGCTCATTTACATGCCTTCATAATTCTGTTTCTGCCATGTTTGAATCTGTATTATAACTTGCTATGTTTACGTGGGTGCCATCATATTTTCTGATCCTTTTTGGCTTATGGTCAGTAAAGGACTTTTGATCTATGCATTTAGTAGGTTCATGCCATGCCTTTGTTTGCCATGATAAGTTCTTGTAACATGTTGTTTGATAGCTCTAAACATTGCAACCTGATGTTATTTTCTGCCAAGTCTGAAATTGTTTGAGCATGCTCAGTGTTCATGTTTTGTAATGCTTTACATGTACATCATGTCCATGTCTTTTGTTTTCATGTTGAGATGTTGTAGCATGTTGTTTTGATGCTTGCAAGATGCCTAGTTGCTGTTTTGGACAAATTGTTGCTATAAATTGTATCGTGTGTGTGTGTTGAACCGTTGCTCCGTTTTGAGTGTGCTCTATATGAAACTTGCTTAGAATTGCATGTAGTTCCATATTATCATGTTGCATCCTTGTTTTGAGGTGTTTGCTTGATGTTTGGGTGCATTTTGCATCAATGCCATGTTTAACTTATTTTGCTCATATCTTCTAGGCCGTAGCTCCGAACTAAATGAACTCTATATGTAAATTGACTAGAATCTCGTGTAGATCATCTTGGTGCTTCTTAATTTTCTGTTTAACAACTTAAACATAATGTTTATTCAGTTCTGGACCAATTTCGAAATATGCATATGAGGACTTACCGGAATTGTTATATGTTGATCCCGGCCTCATTTAAACTTGCCTTGATGTGTTGTTCTTGTTTGCATCATCTCTTGCCATGAGTAGCTTCATGTAGCCTTGTCATGCATCATGCTTGTTGTGCATCATGTCTTGTTCATGTGTGGTGTGTTTACCATGTTGTGTGCTTCTTTTCGATAGTTCCCGTTTTGTTGCGATCGTGAGGATTCGTTCGTCTACGCTTGGTTTGTCTTCATGGCTTCATCTTCTTCATGGACTCGTTCTTCTTCCTAGCGGGATTTCAGGCAAGATGACCGCTACCCTGGATCTCACTACTATCATTGCTATGCTAGTTGCTTCGTTCTATCGCTATGTTGCGCTACCTATTACCTGTTTATCAAGCCATCCTAAATTGCCATGTCAGCCTCTAACCTTTGACACCTTTCCTATGCAAACCGTTGCTTGGCTATGTTACCGCTTTGCTCAGCCCTCTTATAGTGTTGCTAGTTGCAGGTGAAGTTGAAGATTGCTCCATGGTGGACAGGATTTTGGTTGGGATATCACAATATCTCTTATATTATTAATGCATCTATATACTTGGTAAAGGGTGGAAGACTTGGCCTTTTGCCTAGTGTTTTGTTCCACTCTTGCCGCCCTAGTTTCCGTCATACCGGTGTTATGTTCCCGGATTTTGCGTTCCTTACGCGGTCGGGTGATTTATGGGACCCCCTTGACAGTTCGCTTTGAATAAAACTCCTCCAGCAAGGCCCAACATTGGTTTTACCATTTGCCTCA
>NC_057813.1:155342779-155346967 GCF_018294505.1 Triticum aestivum
AGCGATGTCCGGCGCCCCTTGGGCAACCAGGGTCTATGCCAACCCGACGTCTGGCTCATCCAGTGTGCCCTGAGAACGAGATATGTGCAACTCCTATCGGGATTTGTCGGCACAGCGGGAGGCTTTGCTGGTCTTGTTTTACCATTGTTGAAATGTCTTGTAAACCGGGATTCCGAGTCTGATCGGGTCTTCCTGGGAGAAGGTCTATTCCTTCGTTGATCGCGAGAGCTTGTCATGGGCTAAGTTGGGACATCCCTGCAGGGTATAATCTTTTGAAAGCCGTGCCTGCGGTTATAGGCAGATGGGAATTTGTTAATGTCCGGTTGTAGATAACTTGACACCAGATCCGAATTAAAACGCATCAACCACGTGTGAAGCCGTGATGGTCTCTTCTCGGCGGAGTCCGAGAGGTGAACACGGTTTTGGGTTATGTTTGACGTAAGTAGGAGTTCAGGATCACTTCTTGATCATTGCTAGCTTCACGACCGTTCCTTTTGCTCTCTTCTCGCTCTTATTTGCGTATGTTAGCCACCATATATGCTTAGTTGCTGCTGCAGCCTCACCACTTTGCCCCTTCTTTTCCCTTTAAGCTTTGCTAGCCTTGATACCCATGGTAATGGGATTGCTGAGTCCTCATGGCTCACAGATTACTACAACAACAGTTGCAGGTACAGGTTATGCGATGATCATGACGCGAGAGCGATGTTTGCTTGCCTTGGAGTTCTTCTTCTGCTTCTTCTTCGATCAGGGGATAGGTTCCAGGTCGGCAGCCTGGGCTAGCAGGGTGGATGTCGTTTGAGTTTCTGTTTATGTTTCATCCGTAGTCGGATGATGCTCTGATGTATTGTGATGTTGTATTCGTGTGGCATTTTATGCCTCTTGTGTGTATCCCCATCTATTATGTAATGTTGATGTAATGATATCCACCTTGCAAAAGCGTTTCAATATGCGGGTCTATCCTTGGTGGGACCTTCGAGTTCCTTTTGGATAGGGTCGCATATTGGGCGTGACAAGTTGGTATCAGAGCCTCGACCAACCTTAGGAGCCCCCTTGATTGATCGTGTAGTTTGGCCGTTGTTGAGTCTAGAAGAAAACTATTTTCAGAATCTAGTTATATCGGAGAGTAGGAATTCTTTTTACTCCTCGGCCCCCTTCGTTGCTCTGGTGAGGAATCTTGATGTAGGTGTTTTGAATTACTTCTCTTCCCCTTTAAATTTTTCTTTAGGATCACGTAGTTGGTTTTCCGATCGTTGGTTCTCATCTCTTTTTATCCGGTGCAGTTCTCGTCAAGTTGACTCGAGCCTCTTCATCTTTGAGTTCAATCCTCAGTTGTTTTCTTTCCCTCCCACCCACCCCTCTTCTTCTCGGAACCGGAGTCCATAATCGAGTATCCATCCTACTCGTGCGAAGTCCTTGCCTTCTTTCTTCAATGTTTTCATCCGGTGTTTTCTCTCCAAGATATTCGTCGATTTCCCCTCCCGAGTTGCCTTTGTTTTTCCCCCCTCCCACCCTTTTTCTTCAAGGACTCAGATTTCTTAATCATGTATCCTTTTATTTGTGGGATGTCTCTTCACTCTTTTCAATCAATGTTCTGATTCGGTGATCCCTCGTGAAGATGCTCACGAGCTTCAAGCTCATCATTCTTCATTCTCGTATTCTTCTCCGGTGGATCCAATTCAAGCTTTCAGTGTTGATCATATTCCTTTCCTCGTGTCAAATGCTTTCTCATGCCGGTGCACCTCTCAATCACTCACCTCTCTCTATTCTTATCCGGAGTGCTCAAGATATCTCACAAGACTTCTATTTCCATTCTCAATCCGTTCAAGATATTTCGAGGTTTTTCTCTCTTTCAAGCTATTTAATTCTACCGGTGCAATCTCTTTTTCAAGCAATCATTCAACGGTGTTTCTTTTGAGTGGGCCCTAACCCACAGGTCTTTTCCTAGGATCTTACCTGACTCTTCTAATTTCCCCAGAGTTATTCTAAATTCTTTTCAAGTTTGACGTAAGTATGAATTTCATCAGTCATATGCCTTTCCAAGATCGATTTCAAATCATTTCATTGTTGGCTCAACCTCTCTATTTTAATTCTTCCGGAGTATCCCAGTAAATTTTGGTGGTGTTTCTCATTGTCATTTGAAGATCGCAGAAGAGTTTTTCCTCTAAATCTTGCTCGTTCTCTCGAAGATTCGTGGTTCTAGCTTCATATCATCCTCTCGAATTATTTCAGTTTGTCAGATATTCATTTTCTTACCCATCCGGAGTATGTCAGGAGTTGTTTTTCCATTTGTTTTCACCGGAGGCCATCATTTCAGTTACCGTTATCCAATTATCCCAGTGCTTTGCTCAGGTGTTCTTTATTAGCTCATGATCTCTTCGTTCTTTTGCATTTAAATCCCCATCAAACATATTGTTTCTTCCCGGTGATTCATTCTCTTTCATCAGTCATTTTCGAATTCTTACGGTGGTTCGTTCAAGATTCTTTTTCCTTGATTATCATTTTTATTCATTCGTTCTTTCAATCCTACCAGTGGTTCATGAAGACCTTCTCAATTCTTTTTCAACAAGAATAAGTTATATGCAAATCCATTGATTGTCATCAATTTAATTCGATGAAGGATAAGCATACAATAAATCTTATTCTTATTCCATCCAAGTGAGTAATCCCTTCCATCAGAGTTTGTTCGTGAGGAATAAATTCTAGTTCCAAGTGTTTTCATCTTTTCTTTTCCCCGGAGTTCAAAATTTCCTCAGCCATTTCATCGGAACCTCCATCTAAATCATCGCAACACTCATCTTATTCTTTCATCCTTCATTATATCTCGTCATCCTTTTGCTACCGGAGTTCTTCATGGTGGTTCTTCATGATTTAATTCATTCTTCAAGAGTTCATCGAGATTTTGTTGCTGGAGCTCAAGTATCTTTTCTTCTCGCGTCTCGAAGCGCAAGTAATTCTTCATTTTTCTTTTCAAGTGGAGTTTTGTATTTCTTCGTTCTTCTAAGCTATCCAATCATTTCCGTTTGTGGTCGGTTATCACCTCATAATTTTGAGATGTTATCCATAAGTCCACGACAACCTTATTCTTTTCGTTGTTGAATTTTCTCAACAACTCCATTCAATCCTTCCTTCTAAGTCCTTTTCATTTCATTCTTTTAATTCTTCCGGAGGCATTGCGTTCTTCATCTCATCAACCACCATCCCATCTTGTGGAGTTCATGTTATTTTCCTTCCATGTTTCAGTCGGAGAGCTGCCTAAATCCTTTCAGTCTTATTCATTTCTTATCTCATTCTAACCGGAATGGTTTCATAGTCTATCTGATCCCGCGAGATTTCGATTCTCGTCATTCTCGTTGTTCCTCTCTACCTCTCGACTGCTCTCGATTCTTTGCTTCTTCTCTTGAGTTCTTGTTTCCCTCATCCCTTTTTCTCTTCCATCTCGGTCCTAAGATCTCGGAACGAGATCTCTTGTTAGTGGAGGAGTGTTGTAACGCCCCGGATTTGATGCGCCAGGTGTTCGCCAGTTATTCGCCGTAGTTGCCATGTCATTTGCTTGCGTGTTGCATTTTATCATGTCATCATGTGCATTTCATTTTGCATACGTGTTCGTCTCATGCATCCGAGCATTTTTCCCGTTGTTCGTTTTGCAATCCGGCGCTCCTATGCCCTCCGGCGTTCCCCTTTTGTCTCCTGTTGTGTGTGGGTGTTAAACATTCTCGGAATGGCCCGAGTCTTGCCAAGCGGCCTTGGTATAGCACCGGTAGACCGCCTGTCAAGTTTCGTGCCATTTGGAGGTCGTTTGATACTCCAACAGTTAACCGGGTAACCGTAAAAGCCTCCTTATCTTTGCAGCCCAACACCCCTTACAAAATGGCCCAAAACCCATCTAACTCCCCTCCATGCTCTCGGTCGTTCGATCACGATCTTGTGGGCGAAAACCGCTCCTCATTTGGACTCTCCTAGCTCCCTCTACCTATAAATATGTGGCCTCCCCCGAAATTCCCGCAGTCCAAACCCTAGCCTCTTCCACCTCCGCGTGCCGGACATGTCCACTTCGCCGCCGGACACGTCCGCCCGCGTTCCCCGCCCAATCACGCAGTGCCACGTGGCCTCAGCCCGCGCCCGCGTCCTCCCTGCCGCCACGGCCCGCGCGGGCCCGCTCCGCCGTCGCCGCCCGCCCGCGGGACGCCC
>NC_057813.1:155347437-155350356 GCF_018294505.1 Triticum aestivum
CCTGCGGCGTCCCCAGCTCCGGCCGCCGCCTCCCCTCGCCGGCCCCGCGCCCCTCGTCGTCCGTGCC
Organism: Triticum aestivum; assembly: GCF_018294505.1. Classification (NCBI taxonomy): domain Eukaryota; kingdom Viridiplantae; phylum Streptophyta; class Magnoliopsida; order Poales; family Poaceae; genus Triticum; species Triticum aestivum. The sequence goes on from NC_057813.1 coordinate 155,347,505, forward strand.
TCGCCGGAGAGCTCGCCGGAGCTCTCCTCCGGCCAGATCCGGTCCGGCCTGGATTAGATCCACCAAGCCCCGGAACCAAACGCCCCGCGTCCGTCCCGGGATCTCTCCGTCCCAATCCCGCGAGGTGAAAATTCCACTAAGTCCCCAGTCTGTGTAATTTGTATGCCATGTTCGTCATGTTGTATCTCTGCATCCGTAGCTCCGTTTCGTGCGTGTAATATGTCAAATTGTTCGTCTCAACAAGTTCATCATTTCATTTTATTGCATCATATTCATTTGAGGTCATCTTGATGCCTGAATCATCATTGTAATAGTGCTTCATGATGTTTTCTGCTGTCTGTTAACAGAACGAGCTCTTTTGTCATTTTTGCCATGATTGATGGGTGCACCCTATGAGGTTGATGTCTTCATGTGTTTTGATCTATGCCATGTCTTCTTTACAGAGGTGCTTACCATGTATTTTTGTGATCAATGTGGTGACTAGCACAAGCATGCAAACTAGGCATCGTGATGTGGCTGATTTTAGTCCCTGTTCTGCTGTCATTTTGATGCCATGTAAACATGATGCTACGGAGAGATCCATGCATATTTTGAGATACTTCAGTAAGGGTGTTTTGAACATATGGTTATTGTCTATCCATTCATGCCCTTTGTTGCGATTATGGAGTAGTCAAGCATGTCATTTTTGTGCTCTACTTTTGCTTCAAAATGTTTCCTGGCAGATTGTTTACATGTTATTCAATTTTGCCAAGCTTGTTGTAGTTGATCCTTGCATGCTATCGACTTGTTCTTGCCTTGGTTTGTTTCACAAACATGTCTTCTTGATGATGATATGCTTATCTTGTCATGCAATGACTTGTGGTGAGTGATTCGAGCTTGTTAAGTAGGGTACATGATGTTGCTGTTTTGCTAGGCTGAATCTGTTATTTCGTGATGCTATCTAAACATGTTGCCACTAATCATTCTATGCATAATCTGGAGATGTTCTATAAACATGTTTTGATATACATGTCATCCTCTATCCATCCATGCCCCTGGTTGCATTTATAGGTTACTATAGCTTGTTGTAATCTTACTCTAAAGTTGCTTCATAATGTTGCTATCAGCCTGTTTACATTAAGTTCAGTTGTTACCATGGTTGTTCCTAGTGTTCCATGCATCCTATGACCTTGTTATTGCCATGCTTAGCTTCACAAACATGTCTTCTTACTGTTGGTTGCCTTGCCATGCCATGTATTGCTCTATAGTGAGTTGCACAAGCTCATTTACATGCCTTCATAATTCTATTTCTGCCATGTTTGAATCTGTATTATAACTTGCTATGTTTACGTGGGTGCCATCATATTTTCTGATCCTTTTTGGCTTATGGTCAGTAAAGGACTTTTGATCTATGCATTTAGTAGGTTCATGCCATGCCTTTTTGCCATGATAAGTTCCTGTAACATGTTGTTTGATAGCTCTAAACATTGCAACCTGATGTTATTTTCTGCCAAGTCTGAAATTGTTATTACTTGCAATCTTGTCATGTGTGTTTGAGCATGTTCTAGTGATTTCTAGATATAGCTCAGTGTTCATATTTTGTAATGCTTGACCTGTACATCATGTCCATGTCTTTTGTTTTTATGTTGAGATGTTGTAGCATGTTGTTTTGATGCTTGCAAGATGCCTAGTTGCTGTTTTGGACAGATTGTTGCTATAACTTGTATCGTGTGTGTGTGTTCAACCGTTGCTCCGTTTTGAGTGTGCTCTATATGAAACTTGCTTAGAATTGCATGTAGTTCCATATTATCATGTTGCATCCTTGTTTTGAGGTGTTTGCTTGATGTTTGGGTGCATTTTGCATCAATGCCATGTTTAACTTATTTTGCTCATATCTTCTAGGCCGTAGCTCCGAACTAAATGAACTCTATATGTAAATTGACTAGAATCTCGTGTAGATCATCTTGGTGCTTCTTAATTTTCTGTTTAACAACTTAAACATAATGTTTATTCAGTTCTGGACCAATTTCGAAATATGCATATGAGGACTTACCGGAATTGTTATATGTTGATCCCAGCCTCATTTAAACTTGCCTTGATGTGTTGTTCTTGTTTGCATCATCTCTTGCCATGAGTAGCTTCATGTAGCCTTGTCATGCATCATGCTTGTTGTGCATCATGTCTTGTTCATGTGTGGTGTGTTTACCATGTTGTGTGCTTCTTTTCGATAGTTCCCGTTTTGTTGCGATCGTGAGGATTCGTTCGTCTACGCTTGGTTTGTCTTCATGGCTTCATCTTCTTCATGGACTCGTTCTTCTTCCTAGCAGGATTTCAGGCAAGATGACCGCTACACTGGATCTCACTACTATCATTGCTATGCTAGTTGCTTCGTTCTATCGCTATGCTGCGCTACCTATTACCTATTTATCAAGCCATCCCAAATTGCCATGTCAGCCTCTAACCTTTGACACCTTTCCTATGCAAACCGTTGCTTGGCTATGTTACCGCTTTGCTCAGCACTCTTATAGCGTTGCTAGTTGTAGGTGAAGTTGAAGATTTCTCCATGGTGGACAGGATTTTGGTTGGGATATCACAATATCTCTTATATTATTAATGCATCTATATACTTGGTAAAGGGTGGAAGACTTGGCCTTTTTCCTAGTGTTTTGTTCCACTCTTGCCGCCCTAGTTTCCGTCATACCGGTGTTATGTTCCCGGATTTTGCGTTCCTTACGCGGTCGGGTGATTTATGGGACCCCCTTGACAGTTTGCTTTGAATAAAACTCCTCCAGCAAGGCCCAACATTGGTTTTACCATTTGCCTCACCTAGCCCTTTTTCCCTTGGGAGTCGCGCATCCCGAGGGTCATCTTTA
>NC_057813.1:155350634-155363973 GCF_018294505.1 Triticum aestivum
CTTGTCTAAGTGTTGGTCCAAACCAAGCGATGTCCGGCGCCCCCTGGGCAACCAGGGTCTATGCCAACTTGACGTCTGGCTCATCCGGTGTGCCCTGAGAACGAGATATGTGCAGCTCCTATCGGGATTTGTCGGCACAGCGGGAGGCTTTGCTGGTCTTGTTTTACCATTGTCGAAATGTCTTGTAAACCGGGATTCCGAGTCTGATCGGGTCTTCCTGGGAGAAGGTCTATTCCTTCGTTGATCGCGAGAGCTTGTCATGGGCTAAGTTGGGACACCCCTGCAGGGTATAATCTTTCGAAAGCCATGCCTGTGGTTATAGGCAGATGGGAATTTGTTAATGTCTGGTTGTAGATAACTTGACACCAGATCTGAGTTAAAATGCATCAACCGCGTGTGTAGCCGTGATGGTCTCTTCTCGGCGGAGTACGGGAGGTGAACACGGTTTTGGGTTATGTTTGACGTAAGTAGGAGTTCAGGATCACTTCTTGATCATTGCTAGCTTCACGACCGTTCCTTTTGCTCTCTTCTCGCTCTTATTTGCGTATGTTAGCCACCATATATGCTTAGTCGCTGCTGCATCCTCACCACTTTGCCCCTTCTTTTCCCTTTAAGCTTTGCTAGTCTTGATACCCATGGTAATGGGATTGCTGAGTCCTCGTGGCTCACAGATTACTACAACAATAGTTGTAGGTATAGGTTATGCGATGATCATGACGCGAGAGCGATGTTTGCTTGTCTTGGAGTTCTTCTTCTGCTTCTTCTTCGATCAGGGGATAGGTTCCAGGTCGGCAGCCTGGGCTAGCAGGGTGGATGTCGTTTGAGTTTCTGATTATGTTTCATCCGTAGTCGGATGATGCTCTAATGTATTGTGATGTTGTATTCGTGTGGCATTTTATGCCTCTTGTATGTATCCCCGTCTATTATGTAATGTTGATGTAATGATATCCACCTTGCAAAAGCGTTTCAATATGCGGGTCTATCCTTGGTGGGACCTTCGAGTTCCTTTTGGATAGGGTCGCATATTGGGCGTGACATACTATGTCTTACTATTGTTCTTCTTGCAGTTGGTACTACTGCTTGTATCTTCGTGTTCCTACTATACTTAATACGTTCGTATTAGTAGTATAATTTGGGTCAGTAGATTTGTGAAAAAAATTCAACAGAGCGAAGGAAGAAGGCGGCAGAAGAGGTGGAAGAAGCCCTTCTAGCCATCCATGTTGCATCAAACGGCTCACATGAGTCGACTGACCCAAATTGCTCCTTCAGATTGCAGGATCCACGTGGCATTCAAGGTCTCGAAGGTAGATTCCGTGTCCGCACCCGGTTTGCGGGCTCGACGCGCGCACGACCGGCTTCCGCCGCAACAGCCACCATGCGCACCTCCTCCGCGCGGGCGGAGACGGCAATGACACGCTAGTTCCTCCTCGCCGGCGTGCTGGAGCACGTGCTCGTCCTCCTCTTCGTACGCTGCGTGCAAAGACGCGGCTCCACCAGCTGCTCGCGTGCTTGGCAGCGCGGCGGCATGGCGAGGAGGGACTGTGGACGACGTGAGCGGGCGAGCCTTCGGCTTCATGGCACAGGGATGGCGGCGACACGGCGGTGATGGACGAGAAATTGTTGGCTGGAGCAGGCGGGCGCTGTCATGCGCAACGGCGGTGGTGACATATTGATGAGTGCGCGTATGGGAGCTTACTTTAGTTTTATATGAGGTTGGTCAAACTTAAAAGAAAACCGTACTAGTACACATAAACATTAGAGTTAGGCAGCGCTTTTATTAAAAAAATTGAAGTTAGTACCACAGCCATGATACGGAATCCTGTGCAAGCGCGTGAACCGCGGCCGCGCGGTCGGTCGAACGGTGCGTCACCGTGTCGCGCTCGAAGGACATCCACCGAACCTTTTTGTGTGTGTGAAAACAATCCTCGAATATTACTCAACTTTTTTTTCCTGGAAAAGTTCTTGACGCTGCAATATTTCCATATATTTGAATTTAGCTCCAGTTTGTGTTTATTTGGATTTGGACGTTTTAGGTGCGCCCTAGTTTTTTTAATACTTATTTTGTGTGTGTGACTGAGAGAGAACGTGTGTATGTGTCCATATGTGTGTTGTGGTGGAAGGGCAATGTGGAGACGGTGTGCGTGTGATACAGACATAGAGAGGTGTGAATGTGTAAATGATCATGCATGAGTGAGACATAGACAGATGCCGATACGTTGTGTATACATGAGAGAACGGTCTTCTAGTTTACTTGTGTGTGTGTGTGTGAGAGAGAGAGAGAGAGAGACACAGAGAGAGATAGAGAGAGAGAGGAGCATCCGTAACACAACAACCATCTCTCTCGATTCGTCCGTCCCTCGCACGATCGCATGCAACATATGCATCAACGTGCACATTTTGACACCCTCACTCGGCCCCTGCCCACCTCAAGGCCCGCACAATCTCTTCGTGAATATCCATTTCTCTCCTTAGGTTTGTTTTTGCTCAATATATGACAAACACGCGCGCGCGCACGCGCGAGCGCAGCACAACACACACACACTCCCCCGAGCACACAATTCATCCCCATCCAAGGTTATACGGCGACCACTCTCGCTTGTGCTTCTTTGCACCCCAACATGCACAACACCTCAATCTTCAAAGAGGGCATCGAGCAGATCGAAGACGGAGACAACGCCTCGCTAGAGAATGCGGGGTCATTTGGAAGCAGGGTGATGTGACGACGGCTGACTGACTCCTCCCCCCATCCTCGCTCTCTCTTGCACAAAATTACCAATCCCTCTCTCCCCCGCACAAAATTGTCAATCCCTCTACCCATGAGATCCTTCCCCTCTCGTCCATGTTTTTCCAGCTCTCTCATCAAACATGTTGTCTCTTCTCCTTCCACATATACAGAATCATGTATATTACATGTCTCCATCTTTCTCACAGACCTAACTTTTTCCTCTCTCTTTCTCTTTCTCTCTCTCTCTGTCTCGTTAGGTTTGTCTCCTACTCTCTCGTCCACATACATATAATCTTTCCCGCCCTATCTGCTCCATCTTCAAAAGCTCTCTCTGCAAGTTTCATTCACACAATGGGATATGTCAAAATGTTGCTTCTATAATGGCTGATGTAGATTTTTGGTTTTTTTGTTGCATCCTACAAAGTAATAACTATGAAATGCATTTAGATTCTCATTTGACTGGGATTATGTGAGTTTGAGCATGTTGTGAAGTACTATAGACCTTGTATACATCTTGGGATTCGACAATGATTGTAACTATTGAATTGTATAGACCATTACATTCGAAGTCAATAGCCTAATATATTTATTTCACAATTTCAACAAATGATTAGTTCACTACAAACTAAGAAAACAAATGTGTACTCCCTCCGTTTTTATTTAAGTCCGCGTATTAGCATTGGTCAAAGGCAAGGTTTGTAAACTCTCAGAAAGCTTATAACAAAAAATATTAACATATACAATAACAAATAAATACCATTAGATTCATTATTGAATGTACTTCCACATCATACATATTTGTTATGGTAAATGTTTATATTTTTATATAAACTTGGTCAAACTTTAGGAAGTTTGACTTCGGTCAAACCTAATATGCAGAGTTTACTACTACTACTCGCTAGTTGCTTAGCCAAATCACTCAACACGCCACACGGGGAGTCTAGTGTCACAAAATTTTGAGGTCGGCGGGAAAATCTCCCGCGACCCTGATTCGAGCAGTGGGAAGTTACCACCATAGCCTTCGGAATAGGCCTACGGACGATGCTTGGTAGGGGGCTGTTTTCGTAACTTCAGGTTCACCCTACCCAGCCAGCCCCACCCCGGCATCCAGAGTAGTACACCTGAATACTCCCCATTTTCTATCCCCACCGCAAAATAGACTTCTCCACGGCACCGCAGCCTTCGTGCTCCTCCCCTTTACATCGGCGCACTCGTCAACCACAGCGCATCTGCCTCATCGACGACCTCGTACGCCACACTGGAGCCGGTCCACCATCGTCGTCGTAGATGGAGCCTCTTCCCCGGCATCGTCTTCCACGGTCTCAGATCTGCTTCCCGGAAGCCGACGCCAAGCGCAGAAGTACCACTGTCGTGTACAATGAACTGACTCCCGTTGCCGACCATGACTCACAGAGGCCGCTGCGACCATCGTTCTCCTCCTCGATTGGTAATGTGTGTATTGAATCACTTAGCAGTACATGTGCAGTTCCAATTTTGTTCATACCTACCCTTTAATTTTCCTGGGTGCTATTGTTCCTGTAAAAGTAATTGGTTATAGCCTCCATTGTCCAACAGAATATCAGCTTGTAATTGTGTGTCGCTCCTGTATCGCGTTGTGCTTGGGTAGGTTTTTCATCTGCAACCAGCAGTGTGGCAAATGATGGAAAGGTTTTTAGAACTAGCAAGATGCCCATGCGTTGCACGCATCAAGATGCATTTGTATGAGTAGTTTATCTTGTGGGAGAAAAGCATGAACGAGGGAAGGCCTTATTTGCAAATCTGGAGAGGGGTATGGGTATCTTTTTGCAAAATTCCCATTTGTTTCCTTCCTATTTGTCAGATATAAATCGGACGACCTATATTGCAAGAAAAAAAAGTATAGAGAAAAAAAAGTAGACAGTAAAGGAAGTAGAGATAAATATTAAATATTAAATATTAAATAAATATAAGCATAGAGAAGAGAGTAGAGATAGCAGAGACGTCGGGAAAGGATCGCGCGCGCGCGGGAAAAAGTGGTCGGGCGTGCGCTAGTTTTGGCGCGCGGCGTCCGGCGCGCTTTATAAAATCCAATGCCTTCCCACGCTCTGTGCCTTGCCACCGCTTTGTGCCTCGCCACCGCTCTCTCCCCGCTCTTTTTCGCCTCGCTGCCTCCGCGCCACCATGTCGCCGCGTCGCCGGGAAACTTGGGGATACCGCGGCGTCCGCGCGTGCCCCTTCGGTGGCTTCTCCGCCGAGATCCGGTTCCGTGGGATGCGCCTCAGCCTCAGCAATTTCGACACCGCCACCGAGGCCGCCCGCGCGTATGACGCGGCGGCGTGGCACCTCCGGTGGCCTCATAGAACATTGAACTTCCCCAATGTGCCGACGTGGGTGCGGGCACAGGAGCTCGCGCCTCTGCCGCGGCTTAGCACCGACGAGGATCGTCGCAACAACCAGAGGCGGGAGCACCGTCTCGGCATCGCCGAGATGGACGAGGAAGCCATTGCACTGTGGTGCCAACACTTCCCACAGGACATCATCAATGAGTGCGAGTTCTACGTGCAAAGGAGGGCGGAGAGGGATAAGAGGAGGGCGGAGCGAGCCGCCTATCGCGAGGACAAGCATAGGCGAAAAGCGGGCTCAATTCAACATGAGGCTAGGAGCAGCGTCGTTGTGGGAATCCAACGACGATCCGTATCTTCACGCCTACAGTCAGACGTCGGAGGAGGACATCACCGAGGAGCAGTCGGACGACGGAGGAGGACATCACCGAGGAGCAGTCGGACGACGAGGAGTAGTTGAATTATCTTTTTTTTATCTATCTATGCTGAGAACTATCCTCTACTCTCTAGTATCTACTTCTCGATCTCAGCACTGTAAACGCTTTTTTAAAGCGCCACGCGTTGCGATTCTGTTGGAGATGCTCTAACATGGCAGACGAGTGCTTTAATGTTGCCCACAAGATGCGCGAGTATTACTAGTAGTATTTTTCTTGCCATGTTGAGATTTTAAAACCACGAGTGTGAACATGCAGAGGAGCAATGAAGACCAAACACGGGATATTCGGGACATCTTCAAGGAGCGTGGCAAGTTAAAGAGGAGCTGCACCGAACCTGTAAAACGAGCTTTGGTAAGTAACACCCTTTCAATTATTTTCTTTTAGCCTCGTGTTCTTCGATGTGTATATGTTGTAGTTTCTGTTTCTCTTAAGCGTGGTGTTCTTCGATGTGTAATAAGAAGAGTCTTAATCATCCTAATGCTTTCATTTTTAACTTGATGTAGGAAGTGGGTGTTCTCACCGTGTAGTCTGTTTTTATATTTCTTTTCCTTTTGAATTCACTTCTCCGAGTTCTGTTTATCTGGCTTCTACTAAATGGATCTAGGTTTCTCTGAGTATTGATCTAAAAAAGAAGTAACTTCATGTCAGGATGCAGTTCCTGCGAGGAGGGAAGTATGGTCAACCTCGAGATCATGTTTCCAAAATGAGGTTAGATTACACACAAGGTGCCAGTTCCCTAATGATGCTGGATTAGACACAAGGTGCAAATTCCCAGATGATGCTGGATTACACACAAGCCAGGTGGAGTCATCAGCTGTTCGTGTCCTCGTGGCATTAGTAAAGGCTGAAAGAAAGCGTGCAGCAGCCCTTGAGAATGTAGCTGAGTTCCTGAAGAAGTGAAAAGAGCAATCAGATGCTCTCTTCACCCAAGCCAAAGAAGAGATGGAAGAAGCCAGAAATAAGCTAGCAGAGGTAGAGCAGGCTAGGCGTCTCCTGCTATCTAAAACTGTTGTCAATACAAAATTTCCTTCATAATAGCTAGGTTCAAATGTTTATCCAGTCAATGCATGTTGTGATGTCTGTGCATCTACTGATATGGAACAAAAAAAAAATTCGGGTCATGTAATAACAGCAATTAGTTTCCAAATAATAACAGACGAAGCATTGGACATGGTATAGTTCACGCGCAAGCCCGACATTCCAAGTTCAACTTCCACATCAAACTCATGTTCACAGATATCTGCACATTCATACATAATGTCCACAACCATGATTCACTTCAAAGCCAAAAAAATGTGAGGAGAGTTATAAATAAAGAAAAACCTCTACTAGTTCCTGCTACCAGTGCGAGCACAACAAGTCAAGACCATGCGTAAATTAATTATATTTTAGTCATTTTTTGTGTTCTAAAATGCCTGCCGGCTCGCGAAAGGACGTGTTGCTGGCACACGCACGGATTCAATGAAGGCAGGCGGGGCAGTCTTAAGATGGTTGCACGCGGCGAGGAGGCGTGCTCAGCCGGGCTTGCAGCGAGTGCGGCCCTCTTGGTCGGCGCGCCGGTTCAATGCTTGCGCTATGAGAGGTCGCGTCCGTGTCAAAGCAATCACTCCCTCCAGTCCTTTTTTGTTTGGGTATAACAAAATCTCGTTTTCCATTCACATTTTACAAGTAAAATTCATGGACAAACTTTGACCCAAAGTACGATGGGGACTAGTAAACCAGATTGGAGGTAGTAGTTTTTTTAATCAAAGAAGGGTTTCCCCTTCCGATTACTGAAAACCAGCTTCTAAATCTAAACCATAGTATTTGCCCTAGAACTACCAGGTTCAACATCTCGTAACATAAACCCATACAACCATACACCAAGGAGGTACGTAGTACTATGAATTCCATTTTTGCTCCATACCAATCGTTCTAAAAACTACTTACTACTTATAACGTGCCATTTAAAATCGGAACTCTTAACCCCGCTAAAAAACGATATTTTAAACGTGGCTACTCGATCTTTGGCAACTGGCGAGCCACCGCGCTCCAAGTCGTTCACATGTGGTCCCGACCATCAACTCCTACAAAGGTGCTCCACCACGTACCCGGTACCCGCGAATGCAGCAATCGTGCACCTAGGGTTTTAGGGTTTATTTGTTAACGTCGCCTTTACATAACATTCATGTGTGCGAGACAGCGAGAGGCCGACTGCGTGCGTGCGCCTCTTCTCTTTGTATATGTACTCCAGCGTTTGTCTGGTGTCCAAAAAATTATAATAACTACTAGCACTGTGCCAATGCATTGCCACATGATCAAAGTAGATTAATACATATTCACCGATTTGATAGAAAAAACAGTCTAGTTTTTAAATACGTATATCACTAAAAATATGTTATGTTTCACTCAAAATATATTACTTTGGCGGTTTTGACGAGATAAGGGAGGCATGTTGTTGGTTTCAAGATTCGAGAAGTGGTATATGTCTAATTTTTACTCTTACTAGCAAGATGCCCGTGCGTTGCACAGAACATCAAAATCTTGTGGGAGAAAAGGATGAACGAGGGAAGGCCTTATCTGCAAATGTGGTGAAGAGTGTTGGTAAATTGCCATATTTTCCTTCCTATCCGTCAGATATAAATCGGACGACCTACATTGCAGGATGGCAGGCCCACCATCATCACCAACTCTATTTTTTATCCCTACTCTTATAAAAAGCATTGTCGGTGATGATCGTGTGCCTGCCATCCTGCAATATAGGCCGTCCGATCTATATCTGACGGATAGGAAGGAAACTATGGCAATTTTGCAAAAAGATACCCACACCCCTCTCCACATTTGCAAATAAGGTCTTCCCTCATTCATCCTTTTCCCCCACAAGATAAACTACTCATACAAATGCATCTTGATGTTCCGTGCAACGCATGGGCATCTTGCTAGTTGTTGCAAAAAGCCCATGTGTGTGTGAGAGAGAGGGAGAGTGGAGGAGGACGGAGTGCATGTGTGACAAAGACACAAGTAGTGTGTGTGCGATAGGTATCAGCTTAAAATGAGGCGATAGTGTGTGTGTGCACGATCGAGAGGGCGTGTCTCAAGAAGGGAAGAAAAAGCCACATAGATACAAGGAGCGGGAGAGAGACATGTATGCGATGGTGGAAGCATGAGTGTGCGGGTGTATAAACCTATCTAGGGCTAGCTAGTCAATAAATGTTTGTGAGAGAAATACGAGTCGGGGTGCGAAAGCGAGAGTTTTGTGTGTGAGAGAGAGAGACGGTAGTCGGGAAGGGGAGTGGAAGCAGGAGTTGTGTGTGTGTGTCTGTGAGAGAGAGAGGAAACGGTAGTCGGGGTTGTTTGATCGGTGTCAGTCTGGGATGGAGACGAAAAGGAGACCGCAACAAATGTTGTGTCTACAGGAGAGAGAGAGTAATTTTAGTGGTATGAGTCATATGTAGAGACATATAGGGTGTGTGAGAGAATCCCATAGAGAGAAAGACAAAGTGAAAGACGAGTGGAGACTGTGTGTGGCGGTGAAAAAGAAAGCTTAGGTACCGAGTGATACTAGAGAACAGTAGAGACGTGAGAGATAATTAAAACCGTGTAATGTATAATGATAGGGAGAGTGTGACACTTCTCAAGGGAGACGTCGAGAGACCATGTTTGCGAGGATAGGAGAAACATGAAGTGAGCGTGCGGGTGAGCTGGAGAAAAGAGAGTGATGGCTACCTGAAGGAGCATGCATGCGAGAGAGATGGGCGTGAAAGGAGTGAACAAAAAGGGATTCAAATATTTGAATTCGAGATGATGATACATGTAATCCATACTCGAACCAAAATTGATCTATCAAACATGCATACTCATATGAATTCACACACATCTATGTTATTTAATATGTAGATATTACTGATCCATACATTTTAGTAGAACATAATTTGGTTAAAAAAATTCGAATTCAACCTTAAGATTTCAAGATCGTTGTATTTGTAAATCATAGTATACATATAAAGGAGCAGAATTCTTTGTTGTGCTTTTGAAAGTATATGTAAAAAAATGATGTATATAGAATGTAATTCCAATTGAATATGGATCCCGCCCGGAAAAACTAGTAGAATACAAACGAGATTCGAATTGAGTTGGCATGGTAAACGTGCACTGTGCAAAATTTGAACGAAGCGGGGAAAGTCACAGTAACCACACGAAACCAAAATCTGCGAGATGGAAATCACTATTGCCTATCCCTGCTGCGCAAAGCCTATCTGCTAGATTTCTATAGGTTTTGATAGGGGTAGGTTTCTAATTTCACCCAATCGTGACGTAACCGCCTCTCACCCGGATTCATACATGGTGGGCGCCAAAACAAAGTGTGCCCTTGGCCGAAATCGACTCCCTCCCTGATTCATATTCATACACGGTGGGCGCCAAAAACAAACTCTCGTCGGCAAATATTTGGTGTATGCGAGATTACCGTCCTATCCCCAACCGACTAATGTTGCTGTGATGTAGTAGAAATTTCAAACGGGGGCTAAGTTTGTAAATTTCCTCTCATTTGAGACAAGCGCGCCCTGAATACATGGTTCACCCCCTTCCTCTCTACCTCCCTTTTCCCCATTCGTACTCCATGGGCGCCAAAACACCCTCTCCACCCCACCCTCCTCCGTCTGCCGCCATCCGCCACCCCATCCACCGCCGTCCTCCTCCACCATGCCGAAGATGATACCCCGACGCCGCCGTCCATTACAAGAGATTGACCTCTCTCATCCATGCCTTCGGACCGGGATCCTTGCATCCCGTCCTCTCGCTTCATCCCTGTCATCGTCCACCTTGCCGGCGCCGCTCCTACGACCGTCTCGTCCACCGCGCCCTGCCGCCACCGTCTACCCTCCTAGATCTGCTTCCACGCCGCTGACAGCCATCTCTACCGCAGCACCGTCAAATCCTCACCAAATGCGTACACGGCGCCACACCAGAGGCGGTACTCTTGCGTATCTGCTCAACTTATTTATCGCAGCAAGAAAATAGATCGCCACTGCTTTACTCTGATTTCTTGTCTTGGTTGCGAAGTTGCCTTTGTCCGGTTTGCACCTTCAGACCCGCCATGGCATGCTCAACACTATACTCTCAATGCTTATGGTTTTCCCCTTTTATATTCCACACTAGTTAAATCACAGTAGACTAAATTTCAAAATTGAGTCAGTCGATTTTTCAGAGCTTGCCGGAGTTTGCCGGTGCGATCCAAGGGGCTCGGGTGGTTGTGGGGCCTTGCCGAACAAAGAAAACTCAGCGCGGGTGGGGGTGGGGGTGGCGGAGGAACACAGGCGGTGGGGGCCGGTGGTCCGGCCGGCGGCCCGTGGGGTGTTCTGTATGGGAAGAATGAGAGACGAGGAAGAAGAAGGGTTAGGAGACGTAGGATCTTCATCCAACCGCCTGAAATGGTCGAGAGATAGCTGGGAGTTGCATTCTTAATGCGCTCTGGTTCATCATGTGTGGGCACTGCGCAACCAACATTTTATTATCCAAAATCTGCTTGCTCTTCTTTACCATGTTCCTCTTCCGTTCTTCTTTAATATGTACTCTCTCCGTTCCTAAATACAAGTCTTTGTATAGGTTCCACCATGGACTACATATGGAGCAAAATGAGTGAATCTACACTCTAAAATGTATCTGGATACATCTTTATGTGATCCATAGTGGAAATCTCTACCAAGACTTATATTTTGGAATGGAGGGAGTATGCTAGTAGTACAGTATGTTCCTTGTACTGAAGATGAGCAGGGACATTTGCAGTGTAGAGGTCTATACGGTCAGTTGTGATGGACACTTTCAGCCTCTTTGATTCGTAGGATCTTGTAAACAAAGGAATAGGATTTGTAGTGGCCTGCCCACTTGAATCCTATAAGAATAGCAAGGAAATGCGCGGAGCTGTGTCGCCTTTGAGAGTTATACTGATATTAACAGTACCGCACCTTCACTTGAAGAGAGCTGGTATCCGAAGCCTTTCTAGCCGTACTGGCAATACTAGCACATATATTCCAGCAAGTTCCACTTTGCTGATTTTACTCTGATGCTTAAGGTTTTCCCGTTATATCTACACTATGATCTGTGTAGTTGCTTTGTGTCGCACTAGCAGCAGTCCACTCTTGAAGCTAAACACTGCAATGACTTACAAAATTGGCACCAAGGCATTGAGTGCCATTCTGGATGCAATGAAACTCATAGCTCCCCACCTGTTGACTCTTGTTCAGAATATGATCCTAATGACTATTCTAACCTCGCGGAGTCAAAGGTAGGTGGCCTGTCCTGTTCACCCATCAAGGTGCCTGTTCTAATTTGGCAATGTTTTATTGATTGCGGGTATCTTGCATATGTTGTCTTGCATTTCTTCTACTTTGATGCACCGCCATCTGCTTAGTTTACTCATCATATATGTCGAGATGCCATGCCCATCCATTATCAATACATATTCCATCTGTCATCATACCATGTGTTTCACTCAAATGTCGTTCGTGTGCATCAGACATCAAAAAGGAAGAGGGTGATTGCCGAACCTGAAGGAGCACCAGCAAAGTCCTTGAAAAACATGGTGGTGCCGAAGAAATCAGACAGCACCCCACTTATATTGGATGTACAATCAGTGACACAAAACGTAGGACCGACTCCAGCAGACTGTACCCATACTTCACTAGCCACACCACTAGCCCCACCACACAGGACCTGCACTCCAGCAAAAGGTATACCAATTTCATTTGCCATAGCACCAGCTGTACCACAGAAAAATCCCACTCCAGCAAAAAGTACAGCAAGTCCACCGGCCGAAGACCTATCCCAACTGTAGAGACGGCCAATTCCTGCAGATTGGAACCCCAATCCATTTATTCCCAGTTTAAAAGACAATGCTTTCAATGTTGTTAGGGACTACGTGCATATATTCCCATCATGGGAAGATTATTGTGAAGACAAACACCATTTTCACATCTTCCTGTCCAACTTACGTGTAAGTGCTATTATTCATGGTTATTATTTTCCTGTTTTCTGCTGATTGAACACATCAATGATTTACATTACATTGTTGTAACTAGGCGAGGGTCAATCTGGATAGTCATGACGAGCAAATCTTGCTTGTGCTTTTCAAGGAAGCATTGCAGCAGTATCGGTGTTACCTGAGGAAATCACACTTTGGTGGCAAATCTATAAACGAATTTTCGGTGAAGTCTCCTGTGCTAAATTTAGAAGACATTGAATGGAAAAACCTTGTTATGCACTGGTCTCATTCCCAGGATGAGGTACTGTCTATGAAATCACATGACAATTTGAACTTCTACTTTTCCGCATGTGCCTTACGGATCTTGTTTGCAGGAAATCTGCTCGAAGAAGAATTCCGGTTTGAAAAGAACGATAGGATATCGCAAATATGCTGCCCGCTGCTTTGCTCTTGTTAGTACATGTTGTCCTGTATCACTGTACTTGCATACATACCTGGTTCATTATGTGACAGCAGTATGCAGGATAGCTTGCTTATCAATTGTTCGCTCCAAATTATCTGATCTGTATGAATGGTTACATTAGTGTAGAATATATCCAATGCCAATGTTTTTTTCAGCTGTGCATTGTTCTTGTAAGTGCATGTTGTCCTTTATCAGTGTACTTATAATGACAGGTAGTTGTTCATGTACCATCACTCTGTAGCTTATTTTCCTTTGCCCTCCATTTTCTACACATCAGATCTATATTTACTCTTACCATAAGGTTGGTACTGAAGAAGTTTAGCTGTGCATTGCTCTTGGCTGTACCTTTTGCTTGTATCGCTGCACTTACATTTATAGCTACTTGGTTATGTAGCATCACTCTTCATATTATCTTAAATATTCTCCATTTTTTGT